>NC_050443.1:89624464-89855185 GCF_903995425.1 Onychomys torridus
TCTATGAGGACACTATGCCATGTGTGTGGGCCCCCCCCCTCATGACCTAGTCACCTCCCCAAACCCTTCTTGTTGCTGTGGTAAAACACTTTGACCAAAAGTAACTTGGGGAGGAAGGGGTTTATTTGGCTTACGCCATCTAGTCCATTATTGAGGGACGTCAAGGCAAAACCTCAAGGCAAGATAGCACTTTCCACAGTGGTCTGGGTCCTCCTGTCTTAATTAATAATCAAGGCAATCCCTTATAGACATACCCATAGGCCCATCTGTTCTGGGAAAACTCTTGGTTGAGGTCCCCTTCTCAGGTGACTCTAGGCTATGTCAAGTTAAAGAGGTGGAGGAAAAAGACATTTGTCACCCAATCCCAGATGACTGATTCTGAGTAAATTTAAGAAAAGACAAAGATCTTCCCATATTGGTAAGCAATTTCCTTTTAAAAATCAAAAGAAAAAACCTGAAGAATAGCAGCACCAAGAACAAAGCATGGCACCACTTTCAAAGCACCTTGCAGAATGCTTTTCCAGAATACTACCAACTTCAGTCATCTGTGCTGAAGCTTATGTAATCGAGTTAAATAGCCACAAATTGAGTGGCTGTGTCCCCAGAGATTGATTTATGACTTACCACCAACATGGCATGGTTTCTACAAACAGGCCAAAAATCTCATTCTAACTGTGCTTTCCTGGGTTGGTTTGTCTGTTTTGTTTTGTTATTTTTTCGATAGTGTAAAGATAGGAGGGACACCCTGAGGAGCTCCATGAGTGCTGTAGGTGGTGTCAATCTATATGGGCTTTAGAGGATATTCAAATTCCCTTTTTGTTACTGTGATGAAATATCCCTATATAAAGTTAGAGGAGTATATCCATTCATATTTATATTGGTAAGAATATGGGAGAAATGGCAGCAGATACAAAATGTCGTCTTTCTAGTGTGAGTTCTGTTACTATGATAGAGCACTCTGACCCAAGGCAACTGAGGGAAGAAACTGAGGTTTATTTGGATTGTACTTCCAGATCACAGTCCATCTTTAAAGACAGGGGAAGAACTCAAGACAGAACCTGAAGGCAGCAGGATCCACAGAGTAAGTTCTCTGGTTTTCTCAGTTTCATGTTTGGCTAGCATTCTTATACAATAGGGATGGTGCTACCCACAGTGGACTGAGCCTTCCTGCACCAAATGATAACAAAGATAACATGCCCTTCGGCCCACCTGATCTAGGCAACTCCTCATTAAAGCTTTCCTCCCAGAAACAGAGAGGATAATGGAGAAAAGTGAAACACATGTAACCTCATGGGAATCCAGCTGCAGCAGAAGATCTGGGGACCCTGTGGTCTGCAGCAGGGAAACCAGCAGGTCTGGAGGGGTTACCTCGGAGAGATATGGCTGAAGTCCCACCCAGGGGCTTGGCAGCCAGCTACAGTTGCAAACCCAACACAAGACTCCCCGGAAGAAAGCAGGGCCCATCTACACTGCTAGAGGTAAGGGGCTTGGTCATGCTCAGTTAAAAAGGGCACCACCCGATCCATCAACAAGCTGCAATCTCTTGCCATTAGTGTCTTTCATCCTTTCCCAGATGCAATATTGTATCCGTCAGATGCAATATGGAAGGAAGGAAGAAAAGAACTCAGAATGAGGGGGAATAGGTATCTAGAAGCAGAGAAGCAAGGTCTAGCTTTGATTGACAGGATGGAGAGTATCTGGGCTCTCATTGGCTAGGTGGTTGTGAAGCAGCTGTCCAACTCTGATAGGAGGATGGAGGTTATCTGGACTCACTGGAGTGTTGTGAAGCAGGTGTTTAGCTTTAACTGACAGGATGGTGAGTATGTGAACTCTCACTGGAATGGAGCAAGTGTTCGGCTGATTGGCAAGATGGTGAGTATCTTGGGCTCTCATTGGCTGGGCAGTTGTGGATCAGGTGTCTGCCTCTTGCTGAGTCTTCCCATCCCCTCTCCTCTGGACTACATCATGACTGCACCAATGAGTGCCCAATCTAAATCTCATTAAATGGTCCTCAACTGGCAACGAGGATTGGTTCCAGTACGTGACCAGGGGCCAACCCCACACTGTAATGACTGAAGGTAGTAAAGGAGGGGTGTGGAGAGATGGCTCCATGGTTAAGAGTGCTTGCTGCTCTTTGAGAAGATACAGGTTTGATCCTTTGGCAGCTCACAAACACCTGTTAATACTAGCTCTAGGGGAATCTGATGCCACCTTCTGGCCTCCAAGGGCACCTTTACACACATGACATGTACATGCACACACACACACACACACACACACACACATACACACACACACACAAATAAAAATGGATCTTTACAGTAGTAGAGTAGGAAGGCCTTGTTGCTTTTCATATGGTAGAAAAAGAATAGTCAGAAAAATTTTATTGAGAAACTACTATGTTCCTGGTGTTGTCCTAAGCCCTGAAGACACAGGGTCGAAGCACTGAAGAGACACAGTCCCTGCTCTCAGGGATTTCCCAGCTGACAGTGTGAGGACAGATAAATCAGCTCTATTCCAAATGCCAAGGACAACAACATGGTCAAGGACACAAAGCAGAGGGTCCTCCCAACAGCTAACTCATGCTGAGGGTACATGAGGGCTTTACAGAAGAGGAGGCATTTCAGCTGGACTGTAAGGGATGAAGAGGAGTTTGTTGGGCAGACCTGGGTCTCAGCATCCCCCCCCCCCATTAGCGGAGTGAGACAGTATAAAGTGACCTTGTGGACTGAGTAAATTCAAAGGAACTGAACAGCACACTGGCCTAGGATTCTTCTCACTAAGCAAACAGTGGTGCAACTGAGGCATCATACAACCACAGTTTAGATTTTATCACCATGGGAACGGTACCTTTCAGTATGTTTATAGAGGGTAGATTGCCTTAAATGATCCAGCCTGGCAGAACTAAATTTCATTCCCCCTCATCTACAAAATGTAAGCAACACATCCAATGTTCTCTGGTGAAAAAAAATAGCTATTGTCATTGGGGGCGTAGACATGTTTTAATCTGTGATGACAGCTTGTGTTGAATCACTCACCACTCAGATCTTATCGAACCAGGCACTGGGGTGGGAGGCTTCTTCCAGCCTGTCACTGTGTTGAGCAGAGCCTCAAAGCTCCGGGTGCCCATGGGTTTCTGCTCAGTGCACAGAGATACTGAGGGGGCAGGGAACAGTGGCAGCAGCCCCTTCAGACATGGGCTTTACAGGGCCTTCTGTTTCCAGACGGCATTACCCCATGGGCTTGTTTATGGATAGCAGCAGCCTCGAAACTCTTGGTGGAATGGAAAGTCCAAGTCTTTTTCCAAAGCAGAAGCATGACACCCCAACACACATGCTGGCAGCCACAGGCAGGAGTAGCAGATAAAACAGGAAAACATGGCAGCCTCCTGTAGGCTGACAAGGAGCCTCAGGTATCCCCATGGGCTCCTAGATGGTACCCTGCTTGTTAATCTCTGGTGGGAACATGGCTTGGATGGATAAGAACTTCTCTATTCCCTACCCGAGGCATTTCCCTGAGGAAAGAAAGAAATGATCTAGAAAGAACCATGCTGGTGAGACGCGCAATGGGTAAAGCAGTTAACTGTGCAGGCAAGCCAACCTGAGTTCTATCCCCCAAACCTATATAAAAAGCCAGTTGTGGGAGGCACTGCGTTTGTAAGCCCAGTGCTGGGGAGGTGGAGGTCACTGGCCAGCCACTCTAGCCTACTTGGCAAGCCCTAGGTTCTAGGGAAAGATCTTATCCCAAAATAAGGACATAATTACCAAGGAATAATACTTGGTGTTATCCTCTGACTTCCATGGGCACACACATTAAAAAAAAATACCCTTAATACATACAGCTATATACATATTTGTATGCATATACACACAGAGAGAGGACACACACACACATACATACATACAGAGAGAGAGAGAGAGAGAGAGAGAGAGAGAGAGAGAGAGAGAGAGAGAGAACCATGCTGTTCTTGGCAGAAGGAATGATGGAGAGGAAATGTCAGGACTGAGACAGAAAAAGCAGCAGGGGCTGGATGTGGCAGGTTTCCATAAAGCTTGCCAGTACCTACAATCAACATGTGGCATTGAATTTGAGACATTCATCTCAGAGCCTCTCCCAGGAAGGGCCTGCCATTGCCAGTTTCTCTAACTTTCTTTATCACCATGAGATGCTCCTGTACCTATATCTCCGATAGAGGATCCACACTCTGCTTTGATTATCTCCAGACACAATAAACTCACAAGCTCACAGCTTATTCTCTCTGCAGGGAGGAAGCTCTTCCTCAGGCAGAGAGGAAAGTTAGCTTGCAGCCATTTCTGCCCACTAATCCCAAGTCTTTGGTCTCAGAAGCTCAGTTAAGAGCTGATATGGGAAGCCGCCTTGGGCATGCCGAGTCCTCCCATCCAGAAACTGAAGATTCCCAGGTCTTCAGACCATCTGCATGTGTCATCCACGCTCTCCAACAGGTCAGATTCTTAGGGAACTCCTTTGGGAAGTCTCCACAGAGTCTCAGTCCGTATCTTCTTCTCCTTGTTCTTCTGCCATGGCAGAGAGGCTTTGGGGAGGGAGGGCACTCTGTCAGGCAGACAGTTGCTGCATCTTCCCGGCTCTGCAGCTGGAGTTGTTTCTTAGCCACTTTGCAGACTCAGCTGATGGCTGTGCTGGGCACAGGAGACTGTAGTGGTCTGTGGTCTGAGGACGGCAGGGTTTCTCACTGTTCCTCACTCCTGACAAAGAGAATGGTGCCGAGGACTCAGCCCTGCTTCCAACAGCTGTACTGCTCCCAATCCCAAGGACAGAAGACTTCTGTCTAGGACTCAGGTCCTTGTTCCTAACGCACAGTGTGCAGGGAGCAGGAGACGCCACATAGCCACTGTCAGGCACCCTGGCTCCTCAGAGGACAGATGACCAAACAAATGAGGAGCTGATGCCTAGCCACTTGCCTGGCTGCAGGGGAGAGATCATCCATATCTCATGGGCTCCCCACAAAACACTTTTTTCTTCTGAGAAGGAGTGTCAAGAGGAAGACTTCATGTGCATAGCAGGGAGCCAATTATCTCTGCACAGGACACCAGGGATGGCATTAATCACTGAGTCCCCTGGAGAGGGGGTGGAGCCCCAGCATCAGTGCCACTGCCTCTACCTGAGCCTTCAGAGGGGCAGAACGAACAGTGGGTGTGTTAGCCTAACCACATCCACTTCAGCTGCTTTTACTTCAGCCTGCCCCCTCACTAGGGAAATCAAGCACCTATGGAATTCGGGAAAGGACAGATGGGCGCAGAATGAACAAAGGCTGGCATGAGCCCTGGCCCCAAGGAGTTAAGGGTCAGCAGTGCCCAGAGAATTAAGTGAAGCAGTCACTGTTAAAGGAGGGTCACATGGATGAAAGTGGCTTACTTGATCTCTACTGCAGGGTCACCCAACCCAAGCTCTGGATTCTCTCTCTAATCAGTGAGCTTCAGCTCCTGCTCACACTGTAGCCTCATTCAAACAGAACCTTCCCTAGCTCCTCTATCTCAGACTTCATCTCGGCCTTCCTAACCAAGACCCCTGCTTCCCCTGGACCAGACCCTTACTTAACCTTGCTCACCCTGTGACTCCACTAGCTATGGTTCCATGTTGAGTGCCTGGCTTTAACTTGACCTCACCAACCTAATCTAGCCCCCAGGAGCACTTCTTTCTTCTAAGCCCACGGGCAGTCTGGGTTAGCTGACAGTTCAATCTGTCAGACATTGCTCCCCCGCCCCCGCCCTTATTACTGGGATGTAGAATATTATTTTAAGGTGTGCTACTTTTGTTTATGTTGCATTTGTTTAACTCTGTGTTATTGTGTCTCTCTAAAACTCCTGATGGTCTAATAAAGAGCTGAACAGCCAATAGTGAGGCAGGAGAGAGAAATAGGCGGGGCTGGCAGGCAGAGAGGATAAATAGAAGTCGTCTTGGAGGAGGCAGAAAAGAGAAGGCACAAGAGAATGAGGAGGTCTACAGGGGCCAGCCACTTGGCTACACAGCAAGCTACGGAGTAAGAGTAAGATTTACAAGAAGTAAGAGAACAGGAAAAGCCCAGAGGCCAAAGGTAGAGGGGATAATTTAAGTTAAGAAAAGCTAGCTAGAAGCAAGCCAAGCTAAGGCTGGATATTCACAATTAAGAATAAGCCTCCATGTGTGATTTATTTGGGAGCTGGATGGCAGGCCCCCCCCCAAAGAGAAAGCAACAACAACAACATTGGGACACAGATAAAACCATAGAACTGTTTTTCTGTGGCTCCCTCTTCATGCAAATGTAGGCCATGTGACCCAGACAGCTTGCTTCCTAGAGACACCTGAACAAAGAGGAGCCTGACTGCATTCCCAGGTGTGCCCAGGTGGTAGATCACAGTGTCTGGTCTCAACCTGCTTTCTGCAGGGTACTGGGAAGTGATTTTTAGCTATGGAGAAAACAGAGCTTTGTTACTGTAAAAAAATCATCTGATTTGGTTCAAACTGGATTCCAATTGTTTGTAAGGAAAAAATGAGGGCTATGTTTATCTCCTTGGCAGAGAGCAGTTAAATCCCTCCTTTCAAAGTGAATTTGGATAGAAGAGTTTGGAAAACACAGATGGGGTTTCCAAGGAGGGTGGGCTGGTCTCTGTGGATGAGAGCGGGCCTGGTGCACATGCTCCACAGAGGCTCTTAGGATTTAGAACAAAAGAGAGCTCTAGAAAAGCAAGAAGGCTTTGTCCACATACGTGTGTGCACATGCCCACACAGGCATATGTGTGACATTGGTGGGGTTACATCTCAAAGGTTTGCAGAACACAGGAAAAGAGAATATTTTCTCCTTAGGAAAATTAGAGAGAATCCTTGAATGCAGACGGTGAGAGGGAGCCCTCTGAGGGCTGCTTTTTATCTCATCTGTAAGCTAGAGAAGTGTCCTTTCCATGCCTACAAGCTATCAGAGAAAAAGCGAGAAAGTTAACATCTCTTGAGAACAGGCAAAGTCAAGATCAATCACGTTGTGATGGATAAGGATTACATTCGGCAGGGGACTGATATGGTTTAACCTGGTGGACACACCTTTCTTTCATCCTTGTCTGGCTTCCTGTATGCCTGTCTTCCTCAAGTTTGCAGCCTTCCAGATACCCAACTCCTAACCTCATATTTAACATCTTCACCATGGCACCTGATGAAAAGAGCAGCATCCACAGTCTCACTGGACCAGAGTCGAGCAACCAAAGAGATTAGAGCTTTCTATCTAGACCCCAGTGTATAGACATTTCCCCATAGTCTGCCTCTATTGTGACTTTCTTCTTGTGAATAACTATGTGACTCCCACTGTCACTTTAATAAGAACTACATCAAAGCAGTGAAGAGATCACCCTCTGCTATAGTTTGAATGTAAAAAGCTCCCCACAGGCTTGGGTATTTAAACACTTGGTCCCCAGCTGATGGTAATGTTTGGGGGTGAGTGTGGAGCCTTTAGGACTGTGGCCTAGCTAGCAGAGGTGAGTCCCTGGTGACAGGCCCTGAGGAGGAGAGCAACTTCTGGTTCTGGTCCAAGTACTCTGCCTCCTTATCCACTGAGATGTGAGAAAGCTGTTAGGCACAGGCTTCTACTTCCCAGGACCTAGCTGCAAGCCGTGCCTTAACCACAGTGGTGGGCTGTATTCCAGAAACCATAGCTCGAAGTGGTCTTGTTGCTTCTGTGAAGTATTTTGTCACAGGGACATACTGCCTTAAAAACAAAAAACAAAAAACAAAAAACAAAAAAACAAAACATGGCCACCAGTGTCCAGGGAGACAGCTCAGGCAGCAAAGTGCTTTACGTTGAAAGCACAGGACCCAAGTATAGAGACCCAGCAACCACACAGGAAGTGAAACATGGCAGTACACACCTGCAACCCCTCAGCTGGGAAGGAGGATTTCTAAAGTTTGCTGGCCAGCTAGCCCATCAGAGCTGGCAAGCTTCAGTCAGGTTCAGTGAGAGACATGGTGTGAAAAAATAGAGTGAGTGATTGAGAAAGACACTAATGTCGACCTCTGCCCTCCACATGCGTATGCATGTATACATGGAAACACCACACACACACACACACACACACACACACACACACACACACACACACAATTTTCTCAGTACTTATTATGGGTCAAACATGTAGGCTGGGGCAGTGGTTGCTGAGATCAGTATGATAAACCCTCCCACTAAGTAGGAAGGTGAGATCATCTTGATGACTGCAATTCCAGAGAAGCTCAAGTCTATCACAATAACAGCTCAGCCATTTACTGTTCCTTACCACCACACTTCAGGGAAACATCCAGCCATCCTGTCTCCTTAGGGCTAACTATATGAAACACACTAAGACCTGGAAAATACTCTAAAACACTGATCATTCTGGTCCCATTCCCACCTTCAGAGTCACTTACAGTAATGCTCGGCTACCTGGATGCAATTTCAGCTGCACTAAAGGGGGCGGAGGAGGGGTTCCAAATGCCATGCTATTGCAGTGTAATAAAAGCAAAATGGATCACTAGAGGGCCATAGGGTTAAAATGTCATAAAAGTTGAGGCAGGATATCAAAATAATATGGCCAAAGCCATTTTCCAAAATCATAACCATCAAAAATAAATGTGATAATCTCAACACAGGGGGGATTTGGGAGATGAAAGGGCATGGGGCTTCTCAAAGTCAAACACAGGCCAGGGTCATCTCCTCAGCCAGCAGGTGTCCAGTGACTTCCTTTCTGGGAAGCCCAAGGCTTCATCTACACAGGTATGGTTCCTCTGTGCTCTGCAGGAGGCTGACTCCAGGAGTAGTGTCTCTGGGTGTGGTGCCTCTGCTGTGCAGAGTTGAGAGTCCTGGAGATGGCAGGACCAGAGTGTTTACCTAGGATAGTCTCACAGTGCATAGCTGGACAAAGAATGTCATCAGGGTCAGGTGGGAGCCAGTTCAACGCCAAACTGCTGATCCTACAAGGTTGTAAACAAACCAGTTCCTGAGTCTTTGCCCTGGGAACAAATTGGGATTCTTGACATGATTGGCAAGGCAAGGTGTTCTGTAGGAGGTAATATAAGGGGAGACGTGGAGGAGGCTCTATTGGAGGCAAGGGTGGTATTACAGACAGGCATCCAGTGAGGGGCACCCCTGTTGGGAATCATGTCACTTCCTGATAGGCTAAACCAAGGGCAGAGGCTGAAGAACCATAAGCACCATCCACTCCTTTTATCAAATGATCCCTGGAGGAAAGAGACCAGCTACTATTGCAATGAAAAGGGAATTAAGGAAGCCACCTCCCCTGCCCCAGGCTGTTTGCCCCTGCTAGGACAGAACCCTTCCCCTTTGGCACACTTGTCTCTGCTTTGCAGAATCATAAAGAAACAGCAAAGGCCATGGAGCTTCGGCTCCATTTATTATTGTTTAGAAATGGCACTGCAGAATTTCTGAGTCAGCTGCACGGTGCAGCCAGTCAATGCTGCAAGATGATTCATGGGGCAACAGAGCCACTATCACTGGAGACAGTCAGGAAACATGGCAGGATGGAGAGAACACAACTCTCCATGGCCCCGGAATTTATCAAACCCAAGCTCCGGGCGTGGCAGAAGGAGGAGAGCATCCCAAGAGAAGATCACAGCTCTAGGGAATGGCACCAGATCCCTCAGGAACACATGACCACTGCAAACCAGAGAAGGAAGAATGAGTCGAGGGGAATCCCAACTGTCAGATATAAGGAGTGGAGCCCATGCTCAGCCATTCACCCCTTGATCAAGAACACCCCAAGTGCCCTGTAGGACTCACTGTGCCAGAGACACAGCCTCTCTCCCTGAGGGATTGACTCAGGGCTGGCCAGAGAAAATACACAAGGAAGAGAACACAGATGTAACCATCCAGGCAGGAATGAACATATTCTAAAGAAATGTGTGTCCCTCCTTTCGGCTATTAGACTATCAGACAATGGACCCCACAAAATTGGCATTCCCCCAGAATCTCATGCTAGGAAGAGGAAAAGAATGGGTTCCTGGTACCAGCCAGAGAGGGGGCTTGTCTCCAGGATGGAGATTTCTTCCAGTTCCACAACTTGTCAAAACATCTTGCAGAATGGAGCCTTGAGATTAGGAACAGGACACTAATAGGCCAAGGCTGTTTAGCTATGTATACCCCTCAATCTCTATCCTAACTTCAACCTCCTATTAGGACTTATAAGATGGACTTGGGAGTAGCAATACCTCTTTATTTGTTGCTCTTCCCCTTGTGGCCACATTTAACACATTTCTTTTCTCTGCTTTTCCTGATTACCTGTTAAATTCACCTATGAGGACAGGAAGTTGAGTCCAGGCCTAGTCTCTGACCCTAACAGCTCCAGCAATGCAGAGACCCGTATGTTATGGTATCTACTACCATGAGGCCAAGAGGAATATTTGTGTTAGTGAACACACCCTAGAGAATCAAGACCTATTTGTAGAGGACACTGGAAGGTGTTGTGTCTGACAGAGGAATTATGTATAACCCATAATTAGACTTACTCCTTCTGAGAATACTATTTTTTTTTTTGAGTTCCTGATTGTGATTCCTATTCTCCCACTTAAATATCCCCTGTATAAATGAATAGAGGCCATCATCTCCAAGCACTGCTAAGCTTACATCCTACTGTGCTGTAGTTAAGCAATAGACCATAGATTGGGCATTTCGACCCCCTCCCCACTCTTCATCATCCTCTCTGGACCCCAGGAGGCTGGCTGCTGGGAAGTAAGGCATCATGGGGCTTCCATACTGGGGGAAGAAGGAGGGATGCTCATTCCCTCAGCACCTTCCAACTACAGCATCTTTCTGGAGCCTGAGAAGACAGGCTCCCTGCAGAGATTCCTTCCTTCCTACTCCCATTCCCTAGTGTCCTCTGCCCTTTTGGGTACGGGGTGGCAGGGATTCTTGCAAGTCTAACACTTGGTCTTATCCTGTCCCTGGCAGCTATCTATTCTACTCGCACATCTAGAAATTGTCTCTTTATTAAACTCTGCAAACAAAAACAAAAACAAACACACACACACACAAAAACCCTCTCTCAATTTAATAGAGCCACCTGCTTCCCACAAGTGTCTTGCTTTCTGATCTCAGACAAACAGGGAAGGTAGAGAAAGTGAGTTCAGAGTAGAGGTGAGCCCAGGAAAGCCCCAGTTTGCATTTTTGCATTCATTATATTTAAATAATGAAGACAGCCAATGAAATAAATAGCTCATCAGTGGCATTTTTACACACCTTAAGTGAGCAATCACAGGCATTGTATAATTAATTCCCACTTACCACCCTCGGCTGCCTAAGACTTTTTCTGGATGTCTGGCCCCTGCAGTTTTCAATGGCAGGCATAGAAGTCTCCACTCTTTGCTGCCGATTCCAGGCATGCCAAGAGGTGTCTCCACTAAATCCTCATTGTTGTCTAATTATCTGGCTCTGAGCTAGTGCCCTGTTTCTTGTCTTACTGTCTTTCCAGAAATGCAGCAGTGGCTGATGCTTCAGGACAATGAATGAACCTGTGACATTTATCTCACCCAGGCTGCTGCCCCGCCATGGGATGACAGTTCTTCAGGCGGCCCACACTCAAGCATGCATACATGCACACACAGGGAGCTAGTTACACAGCATGTGCCCTCAATCCGTGCAGCAGCTTCCTGCTAGCATGCATGGAGAATGGTCCAGCCCTGGTTTGCCTCTACAATGACTTTTGGTGACACATGTCTTGCTCCTCTCACGACACTTTATGGGATTCATGAACCTGTCTTGGCCCCCTTTGTATGTCCCAAGTCCCTTGCAAAACCCTCCATTTCTCTTCCACCTCAACTTTCTTTTCCTGGTCTAGTTCCCTCCATGTTTTGACAGCTGCACATAGGAAACAAGCTGTTTCCACTAGAACTGAGATGCCCACAGCAGAGGGAGGTCTGAAAAGCAACCCTCACAGGGAAGACATGCTCCTTGCTTCTGTTCTGCCCCCATAGATTCTGGCACAGTTTGGGGCTCGCACAAAGAACTCAATCCATTTTGATTGAGACCCTGACACAAAGGACAACATAGCCCTAGATTGTTCACAACAGTCCCTGTTTCAGGACCAAGAGGACTAAAGTCCCATATGAACTGGGATAGCGGGTCACACATCTTCATTCACTATGTGGGCTGCTCTTGTGTAGGTACTCCCAAAGCACAGCCTTGGGTTGGGAGCTTTGGGTTGACTGAGGACCTGGGTAATTCCTGTGAGGGAGAGGGGAAGCAGGGCAACTCAGGGAAGAGGCTGGGTGGGAATTGGAGCATGGCACAAAGCCAGCATCCTCTGATCTAACAGGGAGCTCTGGGGTGTAACTGACTCCCCGTCTCCCATTGAGGCGGGCTCTGAGATAACCCATCCATCATATTCTAGCTTCTGACCACATCCAGGGTAGGGACAAAGTCTGACAGCTTTGTAACCCAAATACAATGGGCACAGCATTGAGTTTCTGGCCACCAACACTCCAGCATCTGGGTGACAGGTGGACGTGCCAGTGCAGAGGATGTTAGGGAGGCACCAGGAGTACTCCTAGACAAGGAGGCAGCCTAGTATGGGGTTGGTGGCAAGAAGGTACCCTTGACAGTTGTTCCTGCCAAGCTTCAGCATTTTTACAAAGCTGGGTTGGCCATAGCTACCTGGCTTGCATCCTTGCAACTGACTGAAGGCCAAGGACCTAATCCCTACCTGAATTCACCAGCTTTTTCTACAGTCCTAATCTTATCCTTGTTCTTGTGTCCTGCCAATTGGCATTGTGCTTCCAAGGCCCTGGGCCTTAGAGCTGTGCTCCCTAATACCAGCCCAAGTCTAAATAACTCCAAGCTTCATCTTCCTGCAGGTTCTCTGTCTTTAGATGGACTCACTGGGGAGGGGTACAGACTTATGGAGTTTCAGGTCTTTAAGCTCTGAAGGCAGAAGACACTCCACCCAGGTATCCTGGTCTTGCCTAACCTCAACAATGGCTTTAGCTAGCTGCAGCTTCATGGCTGGCCTAATTGCATTCAAACAGAGTCAATATCATAGGCCTTTTAGAAATGTAGGTTTTAAAAACATCCAAAAACCCAGGCCTGGTGGCACAGGCCTGAAAGGCCAGCCTCTAAGGAGGCCAAGGCAGAAGGGTTGAAAGTTCAAGGCTTATCTGAATTATACAATGAGATCAAAGCCAGTCTGAGCAAATTATCTTAAGGAAGGAAGGAAGGGAGGGAGGAAGGAAGGAAGGAAGAAGGGAGAGAGGGAAGGAGGAAGGGATAGAGGAAGGAAGGAAGGAAGGAAGGAAGGAAGGAAGGAAGGAAGGAAGGAAGGAAGGAAGAATTAGAGATGTACACTCAGGGACAGAGAACTTTCTTAGCATGAGTGAATGTCTTTAGGCACTCCCTGACCTCTCTGTCTCTGACTCTCTGTGCCCCCTCTTCCTTCCCCATCTCACACACATATAGATCCTTCTTTGCTTCCTCCTCAGCACTGGGGTTATAAACATGCACTGCTATGAGCCTGCTTTACATGGAGGCTGGAGATCCAAACTCAGGTCCTTATGTTTGCTCAGTGGGCACTTTACCAATAGATCCATCTTAAAATTGATATTCTTGAAAGCCCTCAACCTCAACTAAAGGGAACTAGTGTATACATAGCCCAGCTCCCTTGTCTTTCTACAGGGATAATCTTTGCATGTATTTTACATCAGAGTTTCCCGTAGAACGGATCTCCATCTGCTTATGAGGTACCTGACAGGCTCCTATTTGCTATAATCTTTCCTAGTCTTGTTTCCCAACCTAAAGGCTTGTCTCAAAGTCCCCCTTCACAGAGCTCATGTTTTGGGCATGCTTCTGGGGAAGTGGTTCCTCCAAGGGAAAACTGGAGAAGCTGAGGCCAGCCATCACATATGTCCTAGATTTCCTAGGTGGCTGCCTCCCATATGTCAGAAGGCCCCTACTCAGGATTCCTGTGGGAAGCTCTTTGGTATACACTTCCTTCCTGGATCCAGTGGCCCAGCAGAGAAGCCATAGGCTGGCCTAGGCTCCTCCTAGAGAGGTAATGGCCCCATTAGGATTCATAGGCCCTTCCAGCTGTCTCTGGGGGCTACTTGATCTTGGGAGATGATTTAATCAGGGATTTGATTGTCCTACAGGTGGTTTGGTGGTGCTCACACTCTTCTCTGCTCGCCAGATTCTTTCACTGTGTTAGACTACAGTTTCAAGTTCATGTCATTTGGTGCTTAATATACCTTACACCAGGCCAGAAGTGAGGAACCTGGCAAGGTGGCAGCTCACATCAGAGCCAGTCTTCACAATGTCCCTGCTCCTTCTGCAAGCTTCCCCTTTATTCCTTCCTGGACTCTCCACTCTTTCCAGAAGTTTCCATTCCTTCTAGAGGCCTCTACTTCTTCTTTAAGCCTCCACTTGGTAACTGTGTCTGTCCCAGGGATCCAGCACAGGAACAGAGGGGCCAGGAAGATGGCTATGTCAGAGATCTAGGCTGGCTTCTTGAAGCTTTGCTGTGCAAAGGTGGGGGGCTCTGCCATTCTTCAGAGATTTCTCAGGAGATAACTGCACAGCCATCCAGCCAGAAACAGTCCAGACCTTCTCTTTGAACCTGGGTCCCACCTCTGCAGACCACCACTTTGCCTATCCCTGTGTCTACTAAGGTCTCCCCTGAGAGGTCTGCTAGTCAGTCCACCCTCAGCAGAGCCCAAACTTGATACTTATTCTCACTCTCCAAGTTGATGCTCTCCCATAGGGTCCCACCATCTTGGCAAGCAGCACCTGTGTTCCCCATATCACTAGTGGGGATGTACCTTCAAATCTTTCCATTGCTTCACCCCTTTCACTCACTCTATTCACAGATTCATCCACTCTCTCTCACTTCAGCCACCAGGGTCCCACTGTAATGCCTTACCCAAAGCATGTGACAGCCTCTGAAATTCCTGTGCTGTAACCACTCATGGAGGTCTTCCAAATAGAGTTCACTAGAGCTGCTGATGACACGGGGGCCTTCGGGAACCATCCAAGCCACCCTTCCTCCTTCCTTTCCTTGTGGCTCTGACATCATGTCAGGCTCCCTCCCATCTCAGGCTCTCCAGTGGTGCTAGTCCCTCTGTCTGAAACACTGACCAGAGGGGTTTTCTACCCCTATAGCCCAAACATGTCCCCATACCCCACTTGATTATTTCCTACTCTTCTATTTTTTACCACTTAGGGCATTTAGTATGGTCTGCCACCATTGAAGTCTTGCCTGTCTCCTGTTCCAGGCCATAAGCTGTTAGCCTCAGCTTCCCTACACACAGCACCCTGGCCTAGCACAGCACACACTGGGTCATAAATGGCTTTTTCTTTCTTGCTTAGAAAATACCACAAACTTAGCAGCTTTAAGCAACACACAGTCATGGTCTCCTGGTTTCTGTAACACATCATTCAGATGGCGCCTTGCAGGGTCTCTGCTCAGAGCCCCGCTGGGCTGAAATCTGGCTGTTGGCAGTGCTGGTTCTCATCTGGGGCTCAGGGTTGTCCACCAGGTGGATTGGCTGTTGGCCAAATTCATGTCTTTGTATTAGAAGGTTCTTCCTGCTGGCTGGATGCTTCCCCCAGCACCTTCAGGCTGCCCACAGCTACCTGCCACCCAACTCCTTCAGGCAGGTCACAGCACAGAGTTCTGTTTGCTTTAGGCCACCAGAGCACATTGCTATGACATCTCCCTGCTTACACTACTGGAGGACCTTGAGATCCACCCAACTAAAGGATATTGACCCTGGTTATTATCAGCAATACACAGAGTAGTATTTGACCGAGCAGCTCTCTTGGGACCCTGGGTATAGCCAGAGACCTGGGAGGTGTCTTTATCAGGGAATCTCAGAGAACCACATTAGAATTCTGCCTCCAGAGTGATGGGTAAATATGTGCTGAATGGAAAAAACGGGGCTCCTGGCCATTTATTCATACAGGCAATGCTTCCAACTCCATGAGGCTATCTCTAGATCTGAGACAGGCATTTGTTTCTTTTTAATCTGAGTGGGAAATACAAGAAAGGAAGGAGGAATGTATCAAGCCTGGTGGTGGGAACTAAGGCTAAAGCCCCGCTCTGCTACCACCTTGCAAACCGAACACTAGTTGTTCATTTAGCAACTTCAACCCTTAGTTCTTTGATCTCTAAAGTGGGCATAACCTACAACATAGATTGGAAAACATTAAGTCCATTCGGGTATCTTTGCTCATGCACCCATGCATCCACACACTCAATATCTCATGGACCCATGTACCTATGCCTCCATGTATTATCTGATAACAACAAAGAAAGAGGATAAATGTGCAAATTTGGGAATTCATCAAGCATCACTTTGCCCACCCCTGTTCCCTCTCCTCACAGGAATACAGAGTGCAAAGGTCTAAAGGGCAGTAGTCAGACACCCAGACTGTGGAGAATCACTCCAGAAAGATCAAGGAACAACCTTGAGTGCTCTTTTCAAAGAAAATAAAATCACTTGAGCCTATTTTTCAGTCTCATGCCTGAGCAGGCCAGCCAGGAACACTCAGCAAACAACTTTGCTTGCTTGGATTCTCTATATTAGTTTTCATTTTGGAGGCAAATGAAATTCGACAACTCAGGCGAGCTCACAGACATATCCAGTCCCCAGGAAGGGGCCAGCAACTTGGCCAGAAGCCTCTCTCATGGTAGGGGACATGTTCCTTTCTTTGGTACCTTCAGGCTGAAGTGGGCAACTGATGATGCCATTGAACAGCCTGGTGTTAAAATCTGTCCTGTGTTGTGGGACTCTCCTGTTGCATCAGCGAGTACCCTTTGGTGACAAGTTAATTCCTCCTGCTGCTTGGGTGGAGAGCCCTCTCTCCACCTCTTGATCTCATCATCTGGCTCCATCGATCAATTCCCCTCTGAGACCCAGGTCGGCACTCTCTGCCAAGGAAGGCTGGGAGCCTTGCCTTTGCCATTAACCCTGCCGAGATACTCGTTTTAATTTTCATTTGGCTCGGGGCCCATGTAAATGCTCAGCCCTGATCTAATTTCTAATTCATTTCTGTCACCCATCAAACGCACCCCAGGAGGAAGGTTTTGAAGATGTGGGTTTGTAAAGATCCAGTCTGGCTTCCTTCCCCTGTGGGGAGAAGCATGAGCCTTGGAATGTTTTCTCTGCACTGTTGCCTTTGGTTGGCTCCCAGGTCCTGAGATTGGCATCTGAGCCCGTCTCCTAGGGACACAGCCCATCCTGTGGCTGTAAGACCCTGTTCTTTTCTAAAAGAGGGCCCTCCCTGGCTCACTGCCTAGCAATGCCCTCAAACTGTACATACAACAAAGGGATGCTGTGAAGGAGTGGCTAACTCTGCTGTCTGGGGTAGCTATTTTCTGAGATGTGGAAAATAAGCAATTATAGAGATGGAGAGAGGGTGAGAGGGATTCTTGAGATAAATAGCATTTCAAAAGATACTTCTGTTTCTTCCAGTGGGAGTCCAGATAGAAGAAGCTGTGGACAGGTAGGAGAGGGCAGCATTTGACCCACACACGTGGTTTATTCAGCCCACAGAACATAAACATGTGGACAAATGAGCAGCTCTTGGTGACTGTGACAGAGGGAGTCAATGGCTTCCTCCCCTAGCTCTTCATGGGCTTCTTGTCCAATTCAGCACATTCTCCATACCCTCCAGATTCATGACTGACTCACTTTCCCCACCTGCATGGCCTAGCAAGCCTTGGTGGGTAACTTAAGACACTTCAGTACAGAAGTGGGATTAAGCCCTCGGACTCCAGAGCTGAACCCAGTGTTGGCTGTGCCGTCTGGGAGTATAAGCCACAGCTTTCCCAAGCCACTGTATGCATCTGTGAGAAGACACTGAGACCCATTGTACCCACCCCGTGTGGATGTACTTTCAAGTAAGAGACATAGATATTTGGGAGAAGCTCAGCGCTGGCTTACAACCACCTCCTCTTGGAACTTGGCTCTGTTCCTCCATTTGTTGAATAAATGCATGTAAATGAATGGAATAGAAGGTGTGTAAGTCCCTGTGGGCCTGAGCAAGCAGGACAGGCAGTCTCAGAAAAAAATATGGTGTGTGCTATCTAACTTAGGGCCACTGAGAGTAGAATAGGGCCTTAAACAAACAGTCAAAACCTCGATAAGAGTAGATGTATATTGAGGTCCAGCTAGGCGGGTACATACTTACCAGTGGATCTCAGCCCCATCACTTGTACCCCATCCTCAGCCTGTGTACTGCCTTCAGCACAACCTCCAGCTCATCAAACAAGAGGGTTGCTCACCTTCCCAGAGCTCGAAACGCTTACCATGCAGAAAAGGGTGGCAGCCACAGTGGTGACAGGAGCCAACCTTTTTTTTTTTTTTTCTGAGCATACATAGCCCCTGATGTTACTAAAGGCCACCAAGGGTCATTGCATTGCTTAGAGCAGACTTTCCTGGACCTTCCATATTCCAACGTTTTCATGTCAGCAATGTTTTTACCTGGTTCTGGATGCAGTAATAAAATATTCAAGTCAGGGTAACTTACAGAGATTAATTTTTTTGGTTTGATGTTCTATAGATTGTGAAGTTCAAGATGAGGAGCCACAGCTGGACACAGGATTTTCTTGTTGCCTAGCAGGCAGAGGTGCAGGGCACCGATTGCTGTGGCTTAGATTTTAAATGTCTTTGGAAGGTTCCCTGTCCAATCTATAGGAAAGTGATAGAAACTTTAATAGGCGGGCCTAGTAGAAAGACTTCCAGGTATTAGAAGGACTTAGTGGGCCCCAGCTGCCTTCTTTCTCAATTTTGCATTCTAGGCTTGAGGCAAACAATTACTTCTATACACTACCCTCCTCCTCCTTCCCTTCCTTTGCTCTCCCCCCCTTTTCTCCTTCTTGAGGCAGGGTCTCACTCTGTAGCCCAGGCTGGCCTCTTCCTCACAGAAACCCTCCTGCCTTAACCTCTGAAGTACTGAAATTACAAGTGTATACCGCCACACCCAGCTAAACTTTCTTCTCTATAAGCTGATTACCGTGGGCATTTCATCACAGTAATGGAAAGTAGAGAACAAAGCAACCAAATTCATTCTTTTATCAGAACCCACTCTTGTGATAACATTAATCTACCCACAATTGCAGAGCCCTGTGTCCTAATTACCTCTTAGAGGTGTCAACTCTCAACACAGTTGCATTGGGGATTAGGTTTCTTATGAGAACTTTGGGGCCACATTCAAACCTCAGCAAGTAGGAAGTGTCTCACTGGTTTAGTTTGGAGCCCTTTTTTGAATCATTGGGAAAGCAGGGGAGGACCCTGGCTCACTAGGGGTGTCCCAAATTTCCTGTATGATTTTCAGCACCAGAATTTGTCTTCTCCATCTGCTGAGCAAGATAGGCTCCAGGCCAAGAGGAACAGAACATCCTTTCCTGTGGCTGCTACTCCCACCCTGGAAGAAAAAGGCCTTTTTTTTTTTTTTTCAGTGACAGCTTGACTCCCAGCTGCCAGCATCAGGCCCCCTTACCTGCGGACAGGAAGCAGCTTTCTCCATCACTCTTACACTTAGCTCCACATTACAGTTCCAAGAATTGCCTCTCTGACAGATGGCTGGGCAACTGACCAGAGGAGGAGAGCCCTTTTCTGACTCCTGCCAGCTTTGTTTATCCCAAACTGGTCACCTTGGCTAGTCTATAAATGAAGTGGTCCAGGCCATCTTGATGCAGCTCCTCACAGGGTGCTCGTTAGCTGAGAAGCAGATGCTTCATCCTCCAGGTACTGTCAAGGAAGCATGCTAGGGAGCCCTGACTCCCTGAGACAACTAACTTCATAAGAGAGTGGGGCTCCATAGAGACTCCACCAGGCTTGAACCATTGTAGTGTGTCGGGAATTCAGCTCAGTGGTTGACAAGAGCAGAGGAGATGGTAGAAATATGCAGGACTGAGGTAGGGAAATGGAGGTTGGGGCTGCTCCATAAACAGGCAGGGTCCTCAGGACCACGCATAGACCAGCATCTCTAACTAAGGATGTGCCCTTCACAATATATGAGGGCAGGTGGATCAGAGCCTGGAAACAGGGGCCCAGTCTGGTTATCCAGGAGCCAGAGTCTAGTCCTCTGGAGGAAGCATTGGCCGAATAAGGAGCAGTGTCCAGTGACAGGGAGGAGTAGGCATCAGAGAGAGGTTTCATTCCTACTCCAGCAGGAGACTGGATTGGCGGTGAGACAGGCAGAAGGTCCAGCATGCAGCCCAATCAGAGAAGGGTGAGAGCAGCAGGTGCAGAGACCTCACACAGCAGCAGCTATGTCTGGGCCAGGTCGCCAAGAGGCTACTGCTTCTCTCTGCAGAGGTTGGGGCACCTCAGCCTGTGTTACAGGGCACTTCTGGGGTAGGCTCAGAGGAAGATGAGCTGTTCAGCAAGTGGGGCATGGGGTCCATTTCTTCTCGCATGTGGCCCTGGTCTGAGTGTCAAGTGGAGGCACCACGTGCAGAAACACACATGACAGATCTGAGACAAACTGTCACAGCTGAGTGTTTGAGAGATGTGTGTCTGATTCTTGCCCACCCCAGAGCCCCTGGCCACAGCGGGCCCTAGGTCTGAGATAGGGCTTAAGTTAGCAGAGAGTGACAGGTGTGTGCTGCCTGGAGTACCTAGGTGCTCAAGAGTCACAGTAGTCACTAAGGAAACAGCTTGGAAATGCAGGCTGGATGGCAGCAGAGGACGGGCTGTGTGGCTGTGTCTGGGTATGTCATAGTTACTTTTATCACGGCTGCAACAAAACACTTGAGAAAAGCAACTCAAAGGAGGAAGGGCTTATTTGGCTCACAGTTGGAGGGTACAGCCCATCAGGGCAGAGATGTGGTGGCAAGTGTCGAAGGCAGCTGCTCACATCACATGTGCAGTCAGGAAGCAGAGCGCGGATGCTGGTACTCAGCTTACTTTCTTCTTTTCATTTAGTCAGGCTCCTCACGTCATGGGATAGTGCTGCCCAGATTTTAGTTTGCATTTTCCTACCACGTTGAACCCAATGCAGAAATTCCCTCACAAGCGTGCCCAGAGGTGACTGTAGGATCCTGTCAGGTTGACAATCAATATTAACTACCCCATGGAGCCTTTCTCCAGACTACTGATGAACAATGCAGCATGCAGAAGCAACCTCAGGCAGCAATTGGACTCCTGCAGAACACAGTGTCTCATTACCTGAAGCTCTAGGTTACTGTGAGCCTGCTGCCGGTGCTGTGCATGGGTAAGCCTGGGCCCGCTGGTCACAGGACAGGGGGAGACAGCAACAAGGTGCCATAGCCTGAAGCAGACCAGGGAAGGCTGGAGCTGACAGCTTACATGGCTGGCTGTGTAAACACCTTTAAGCTGTCTGAATCTTGGTTGTAATTCCATTAGCTACATGGGATTCTCCAAGCTTCATAAAACACCAGACTATTGGACTGTTTTGCCTCTGCTTTTAAAAATTTTTTTTGCAATTATTCCAGCTGCATGCTAAGCTGTTGGTAGTTTTACATCCTGGAATGAGTATCTCTTGTGGAGGCCAGCATCTTCAAAACATTAAACAATGATTAGACAGACTCTAGGCCAAAGGATGATGGGGATTTCTCAAGAAGATGGAGGGAAACCTAGCAGCTGACAGCAAGGAGCCCAGGAACAAGGGTTCTCTTTCATCATTCCATGATGACTGTCTCACCGGCCATGGAAAGTGACAGTGACTCACAGCTCTGCAATCGCCCATCATTCATCTGGGTAGTGATAGGTGGTAAAAGGCAGAGGATGGGGCTCAATCTACTGTTTGTAGGACCTGTGTACCACCGATTACATGTGTATACATGCTCACTACTGCATGGTTGTGTGTACACAAGGTCTCATCCACACAAAAGCATATCCACACAGGCATATACATATATGCATAAGCATGCCCAGTCATGCACATGAGTACATATGCATATATACACAAACATACACACACACTGCACACATACTGTTATTAAGCATACTGCACACAAACACACAGACACATACACCAATGTGTTTCTGATTCAAAGGTTACAAGATTGTCCGTGGTTGATAGCTCTTCAATCAACTCCTAAGTCTCACAGCATCTATGCCATGTTTCTCTCCTTACTGAGCCCCAGGAAGGTTCCAGTGGAGGAGACAGCCCATCCTGTTCCTGTTCCTTCTTTCTCCTAATTCATTGGTTGGTCCCACTGCCCAGCTTTGCTCTCTCCAGAGGGGATGAGTTAAAGAATGAGAACAGAGGTTAGATGAATCTTTTGGAGTCAGAGCAGGGGAGGCAGCCTCTCTATGGTCAAGGCCATAGGCTCTGAAGTCACGGGTTCCACTGTCACCTCTGTGTGACTTTGGCAAAGTCACTTTGCTTTTCTGAGCCTGTTTTCTTGTTATGTAGGCACACTGATGGTGGCTCTTACCACTCTCAAAGGGCATGATGAATTTATGGGATACACTTAAAATAGCCCTGGCACAGAAAAGTGCTCAGGGAGCTGGGGGAAGGACTCAGGCTTCCCCAGGGGTACTGGAGGTCACTCTAGCTGAGGACCAGGCTGGACAAGCAGTCCTGGCCTCAGGAAGCAGTTGGATAGGAACTGGATCTGACACCCAGAGACCACTCTGAGGACCACTGCCGGCCAAGCCTGCCTGCTGCCTTCCAGCAGAGCAGATCCTGGATTCTAGGTATCCTGTACCTAGGAGGGGGCTGAAGTCCTAGTCGGTGCTGGAGCTGCAGAGCACAGGCCCACCATTTTCAGGTGTGTCGCTATCACTTTGGCTCTGGTATATCCTCCTCTGGAAGCGCTGGGAAGCCTGGCTGTCCAGGGATAACCAGATAATATGTCATGAAATTCCCCAATAGCATGATATAAAGTGACACCAAGGCCAGCACACTGGGTTCCTTTATTCATCCTTCTTGGTTGTGTGGCCATGGGCCCTGCTCACCCTTGTTTGTCTTTTAACTTTGGAAACTTAGCTTCTGTCTATCTTGGGAGCTTTGTACCTACTCTTTTATCTGCAAAACTGGCCAAGTGGTTCCCACAAGCTACACCCACAGGTCCTGAGATGACCAGTGCTGGATCGCTCTTAACCTGCCTGTCGTGGCTCATCTGTGGCTAAATGTTCTGCCATTCATGTCCAGCTAAAACACAGCACATTGGGAGGGTCGTGGGAGAACTGAGACAGTCCCTCATCCGGCCTACCGTGTGGGATGCAGAATGAAGGACAGCCTTCTGGAAGCAAATGGCCCTACTTCTGATTATTAGCTACGTAAACTAAATAAATGAACAAAGCACTGAAACCCAGCCCAGGGTTGCCTAGCTGTGGGCATCGGGCTAACAGACAATGAAGACAGGAAAATTGGAGGCATCCCATCAGAGCAACACGGAAATTCACTAAGTTGACCGACTGGGTTTGAGTCTGCAGGCTCTTAGTGGTCTGTCTGTCACTATGACACTGAGGGACAGACAGCTCTGTCCCACTTGTCATTTGCATCCTACCTAGTTCTATGGCATCTCCTGGCAGCAAATATGAAAGACTTCATGTGAGCAAGAGAGATCACAGCCTGGGAGAGAGGGACAGGAGCACCAGAGCCCTTGAGCCAGGACTTGCTGAAGCCACCTAGGCTTTGCAATGAATTGCAGTGGGCCAGTGTTTTCAGCTGTGGCTGGGATGTCACCTTGGGACAACGATTCTTGGGTCTGCAAGCAGAAGTAGAGAGCAAGTGTTAGGGATGGGTGGAGGCCAAGCCAGTGTCTGCCAAATCAAGAGCAGACGGAAGCCTCCAGGGAACGGGATTCTTAAAAGAGGAGTTGACATTACCATTCTTTTGATGTGCTTAATAACTTAACTTTGAAATTTAAGTGGCAGGAAAGAAGGGCATATGATTTATCAAAAGAGGATCTGAATTCATAAATGAGACAAACAGAACATGGAAAGAAGCCCGTTTTTTTGTTTGTTGGAAGTGGGGGTAAGTAAACTGTGGGACAGGATGCCAGCTGTGAGGGGATCTGAAAAAAAATCATTTTACCCAGAACCTGGCTCTGAACCTGGGACTGAGATACTGTGAGTCATGAATAAGCTCAGAGTTTTCAGTCCTGTGATTTGAAAACCCGCTAAAGGAACCAATGAAGAAAATCAAAGGCAGAGATAACTCTATGGGATGAAACTCTTGTCCCCTTCCTTTGGAAGGCTGAGGTGACATCCCAGCCACAGCTGAAAACACTGGCCCACTGCAATTCATTGCAAAGCCTAGGTGGCTCAGAGCTGGTTCATTTTCTTGGGACAATTAAGAGGCCTGGAAATGTGGCTGTAGAGTTGCAGAGCTGGGCCTGCAGGGTATGGCTGATCATGAAGATGACTTGCAGGAGATGGGTTACACTGACCAAAGCAGGGAGACTTCATGGTTCTCTGGCTCGGAGGACGAGCACTGAGTTCAGAGTAAGCTGGGGTCATAGCAAGAAAAGGCTCCTCCCTGCTCTGCATTCCATCCACCACCTGCATTCCTGACGTTGGCCTGGGTAGCAGCAAGTGGCTCTACCCCATCTCTGGAGGGAAGCTGAGCCTGGCACAGCACTCTCATCTCCCGCAGCATGAAGAGCAGCAACAGTTAGACATGGAGACGGAGGGTCTCCAGTGCACTGGAGTGCCACCACGCAGACTCCACACCTTGCCCAGATCTCCAGACCCCAGATCCACTTGCCTTTTCACCAAAGCAATGTATGCTGAGTCCTTGCAAGTGCTGGGCACTAGTCCACATACAGGGGATACAGTTGGGGCAAAGATGTTTCATCTTCCTGGAGTTTTCACATGGGGCAGGTGTGTGTGTGTGTGTGTGTGTGTGTGTGTGTGTGTGTGTGTGTGTGTGTGTGTGTTATTGTGTACACATAAATTAGTGAGAGGAAGCAGCTAAGTTCAGTCTACCAGAGGGCAATAGGTGTGAAAGAGGAAAAGAAGCCAGGGAGGGTGCAGAGTGACGGAGACAAGGACTGTCATTTAAACAGTACTGGTCACTGACAGCCCACTGGAGGGAAGCCCTGAGGAGGCAACAGGGCAAAGTATGAGGTGGGGTGAGGGTATGTCAGGTGGGAGACAAGCTTGTATCAATGTCCTGAGGCAGCATGCTGCCTGGCATAAATCTCCATATTGTCAATCACAAGTCAACACTGACGTTGAGGCTGCTTACAGGGGAGTAAGTGGCAGCATCCCAAGGAGAAGCCAGTCTATGGATCAACAGAGTTGGTGAAGGAAGTAGCTGAGGGGGTTGAGAAGATGAACTGAGGCTCCTCTACAAGACCACTGGCAGAGCCTCGGGCCCTGGCCTTGGAGGGAGCTAACAGTGGAGACGCTTGGGTGGAAGCATGGTTGGCCTCCCCTTTCTTTGTTTGAGGAAGCCTGGGCTGCAGCAGAGAAGGTGGGTAGAGAGAAAGTACCAGTTTACACAGAGACCCTGGTGAGGCTGGGAAGGAGGGCTCTGTGAGCAAGCCATTCCCATGGCTCTGTACTGCTTAATTTAGAATCTTAAAAGTCCACATTCTTCCATCATCCCTTATCTCATCCAAGACTCTGAACAACCTCAGAGGTAGGAATTAAACATCTCAATTTTACAGATAAGGAGAATAGGGTTCACTTAGGTTAAGAACACACTGGCGGAAGACTCTAGAGAGAGCTGGAACTGCAAAGCTGGCCGAGCGTCCAGCCCCGAGCCTTCCCATCATGGTGAGTTGCCTTTACCCCGTGACTGAAACACCTGTCACCTCCATCAACTGTGCCATGTTATTATTGCCTCTTTAGCCTGCCTCCTCATCCCCTTGGCAATCAGCCACTTCCACAGAACCTTTGTTCCCTTTGCCCCTTGCTGTTCTCGGGGGCTCTGTCAGACCGACAGGGCAAGGGGTATCTGAAGGTCCCCCCAAAGATAAGTGACGAAAAGGGGACCTTCCTCCTTCCTCCATGCTTTGTATTTAAGACTTGAACTGATAGGTCAAACTCCTGGAATGCTTATGGAGCTGAGCCGAGTCCATCTGATGAACTTGTGACAGTCCCTGACTGAGTGACATGATGTCTGAGAGGAGCAGATCCCCAGACAGGGGCTGCTTGAGGTAGAAACACAGCCAGTGGGTCAGGCTAAGCCACTAGGGAGTGACCTCAGACCAGGGGTGCACCCTTCCCTAGACTGTCTCTCTCCTATCCGTTTCTACCTTCAGCTGGCCAAGGCCATCTCTCTCTACTGGTCACCTTCCTGTACCATTTCACTCTAGTCTTAGAACCCTGCTTGCCACAGGGTGCTCGGATGGAGAGAACCTACCACTGTGCATGCTTTCGGCTGCCTCTCCGTTCATCCTCTGGACCTCTGGACTGGGGAGCAGATGAACCCTTTCTTCTCTTTGGCATCTGCACTCCAGATCCATCTTCTGCTTTACAGAGCCCCTGCTCAGTGCCTCTGACCTCAGGGACTCAGCTACCCCCTCTTCAGACCAATTTAATCACTACAGAAATGGCCTGGACTCCAGCTCCCCAAGTTCACCAAAGTGCTTTTGATATGCACTCCCAGTCTTGAGAACAGCCTGCCTCTAAAGAAGAGAGAATAGAACAAAATACAATAGAATTGAATACCATAGCACAGAATACAATGGGAAATGGTAGAATGCTTTGTGCATTGTAAGAGTAGGTATTGTTTCTTGGAAGTTCTCCTTCAATCAGGGGTGGTGTGTACAGGGGCATGAGTAGGTGTGTTATCCTGGGTCAGATGGAAACTTCTTGCTGTAGATGATGATAATACTGTAAATTTTTATTGGGGGAAACACTGCTCCAGCTCCTTGCCTTAGCTGACAATCTTCCCCTGGAGTCAAATCCCTCATAGTGAATGCCCCCTCCCCACTTCCCCTTCTGCATCTGACTTCTCGCCCCCAGCCCCAGCCTTGCTATTTACCAAGGCTTCCAGAGCCAGATATTCCAGACCCAGGAGCCTCTTCTCAGATTCCTTATCATCCACCTGCTGTGGGTTAGGGCAACCTGGAGCTCTTTCATTCTAGGGGGATGACTAACATATCCCCCTGGTTCCTATTCTGCCACCACCTATCACTACCCACCCTCTCCTTCCTGGTCCTGACTATCTCACCTTCGATACCCTCCTTAGGCTTCTGGGCTCTTATTCTCCACTCTTCTCTTTGGATGCCCTGTCTTCTCAGCTAGGGCTTCATAACTCAACTTATGGAACTCTAATTCAGGTCTCCTGGTGTCCTCTGTGCAGTTCACTGGGTGCTGGACTTCTGGGAAAGAAGCAGGACTGGGCAGGGACAACGCTGACAGGTTCAGTTCAGTATACAGTTTGTTTTACCACTTTAGTCAGGTGAGGCACCTGGGACAACTGTCAGCTCTTTCACACAGGAAGTTCCTGAGATTTAGCAGAAAGGGATTTTCTTGGTCACTCCTCCTCTGCAGGGAGCATCTTAGAATCCACAACTTCTCACTTCAGCCTGAGAGTCCTTCCCTTCCCAGTACACAGTGACACTTACTGTGCTAAGAGTGAAGATATATCTGGTCCATTCATCCAGTCTGTCAGTCAGAGTCATGGATTGTTAAGGATGCTTTATAAACAGCAATTTCCAGACTCTGCTTCAAATTTAATGAGGTAGAATCTCAAGGGAGAGCTTTTGGGTGGTCTAAAAGTTATTACAATTATTATTATTATTATTATTATTATTACTACTACTACTACTATTATAATTATTTTGAGATGATGTCATTATGCAGTTCTGGCTAGCTTCAAATTCACAGAGATTCAAATACTTCTGTCTCTGGAGTGCTGAAATTACAGGCATGCAATACCACATCTGGCTTAACATCATATTTTGAAGTAATTAAGAGCAGAGTGTAGAAGAAGGTCTCAAGCACCCTAACTCCAGCTTTCCTAATGCTAAAATCTTTTTAAAAACATTATTGTGGTGCTGAGGGTGAAGCTTGGAGCTTTGTGCATGCTAAAAAAGTGCTCTACTAGTGAGCTACATCCCACAGCCTCTTGGCAACTTTGTACACACTACACTCAATACCACAATCAGAATACTGGATGCTGCTCCAGCACACACAGTTTGTCCAGGTCTCCCCAATATGCAGGTGCTCTCTTGGGTATGCACAGGGAGCTAGATGAAGCTTTATCACCTGTGCATCTGAGTGTAGTCACCCCTACAGCCGAGTTACCTCATTGTACCGTTGCTGCCAAACCCCCTGAGGGTTTGAAAGTTCCCAAGTATGCTTTTCTATGTATGCATTCATGGGTAACCACTGCATCAGCACACGGCTCTGCTACCTCCATGTCCCAGGACAGTACCCACCATCCTTTCCATCACCTTGGCTTGAAATTTCAAGTCATCAGTGCCCTGCCTTCTTTTGGCCCATCTGTCCACGGCAAGTCTCACAAATTCTTCCTCTGTAATGTCTCTCAGTCCTCCTGGTCTTAAACTTCTGGTCTACCCTTCTGCAAGAACCTTTTTACCTATGTCCCTTCTTCCAGAGGCCCATTCCCCACCCAGGATCACAAAGCAGATAAGTCCTCAACCCCTCATTCCTGTTACCAAAACCATATAATGGTTACCAGCATTAACAGAATAAAGTCTACATTTTAAGAATTCACATAAGAAATCCTCCACATCTGACTCACTCTCCTTATCTAAATTTCTTAGAATACCAGCCCCATCATCCCTTTGCTTTCCACACAGATTTAAGTCAAACAGTATTTCTTCCTTTAGTCTGTGTTGAAATGTATTGGAGTGAGATTTGGGGGTGTCTTTTATTTGGAAATGCCCTCCCCTCTGGTATAGAGGTTCTGTCACCCCTTACCTCCTCATGTGAGATGAGAAATAGGGCATACACCTCTCTGGAGAATCCTATCACTGCATCTTAAGCAAAGGTGGGTACCAGTAGATATGGAAGCTAGACCTTTCCTACCTCCCTCATGACCACCTCCTTCAGAATGATATTGCCAACTTGCTCACATCATTGAGGCCTCCTTCCTTTGTGCCCATGGAACAATGAAGCAAGTGAATCACAATCATTCCCTTTGGAAAGCTCTTGACTCCCCTCACAATTCTGCTCCTGTGGTTCTTACCTCATGATGAGAAAATGAAAAGGGAAATTCACTTATTGAGATGAAAGGCATTTCAATTATCTGATATGTTTCAGCTTTAATTGATAACAAATCACAAATTGCCTACCTCATTACAGCAACTGATTCATCGGGAAATGTAGTGGCTACACCTGAGAAGGCTTGAAAGACAACACAAGCTCAGGGGCTTGTGATCCACTCCCACAATGGTTGATTGTTGCTTCTAGTCCTGCAGTTCCATAAGCACATCCACAGATGTGGTCCTGCTGAGAGCACTGGTCTCTAAGCTGTCCATACCTGATCTTTAAGTCCAGAGAGTTATGAGAACTTCTGAGAGTGGGAACCAGAGGATGTGGAACATGGACCAAGGGACAGAAGTAGCTGGAGAAAGAGGCACACTGAAGAGTTTGACAGGGCCCTTGCAGGCATGCTTGAGCCTTTCTGGGGACAGAGCATGGACACCAGAGGGGAACCAGCGGTTCACAAAGACATCCAATGGCTCAACTGCTTTCATTTGGTTCCTGGCTATCAACATGCCTACCATCAGCACCATCCTCACTCTTGTTGGCCAAACAACAACTGCAAACAATATCCAAGTGGAGGGGAGGACCACCACCAGTGAAGTGACGCTTCATGGGAAATAGTCACTGTGTGTGAGGTGGGGTAGATTCAAGCCCTTCCATCTCCTCATATTGCATTAGAATGCTAGGAGAGACAGTGGTCAGCCACTGAAGACCCAGCCTGTCTGGGATGCACATGAACTTTCCAAGCAGTGACCATCATGAAATCTGTCTCTGAGATGACACGCCCCTAGATGGAACAGCCATTGGAAACCTTGAGACATGAAAACATGAAGCTGAAGGCCCTTCTCAGCCTTGACAGGGCCAGGTGCTGGGCTCCAGGGAGGTGGACACTCACCATTGCTGCTGTTGTCATCCACCAGGATGATCTCCTTGAGCAGGTGAGGTGGTGTGCGCTCCATGGCTGAGTGGATGGAACGCAGCAGCACGGAGAGCGCCTCATTGACGAAGATGAACACGATGCTCACCTCTGGTAGGCTGTCAGGGAATGAGAGGTTGCGGCACCTGGAAAGAAGAATGACTGAGCTCTTGGACCTGCTGGTGACACCACTGTCGTCGTCACACCAGTTATGGGCCTACCTCCAAATTCCTTCAGCTTTTCTGATGGGCTCAGGAGTCTAAGGTCTCTCCAAGGCCTCATCTCTGGTATGCTGAAGATGGGCCTTACCTGAGCAGCAGAAGTCTACAGCTACTGAAATCTTGGCCCACAAGAGCAGGAGAATAGGTTAATGGCCATGCCAGCTGCACAGCAGGGCCTAAGCACCTAGTGCAGGGTCCTGGTTATATTATAACTTCTTATACCATAACCCCTTCTTACTCAGGAAATTCTTAAGTGACACCAAGTATATAGGTACCTAAAATAGGTATTTAACTCAAACTTTTAATGATAAATCATAAGTAAATGTATCTTAAAACCAATTCCTTGGTATACATGTAAACTTACCACTTATTAAAGATAAAGTTGATATATGAGGGATCTCCATATGCTTGTCTTTTCAGTATAGTCCAACAGCACACTAAACTTACATGTAAATGGTGGTGGGTGGGATACATGAGCAGTTCTGCTATCCATAATTAAACTATGGTGTTTCCATGGGAGCTGAAAACTTAGCATGGATGATAAACATAGTGCGACTTAGATCACACAGTAATCTTGAACCTGATCCTCTGTTTCAGGGAGCACCCATCAGTGCAAAGTGTGTGTGCTGAGTGTTCAGAACTGAGGCTGCAGTTGAGTTGTCCACATAACATAGGTGAGCACTACCAGAAACTTCTTGGATTCATCCTGAGTTTGACTTTTGAACTGAGCTTTGGCCTCTATGCTCAGAACTCTTTCACTTTTTTTAAAATTTTTACTTTTTTGTTTTTCAAGATGGGGTTTCTCTGTGTAGTTTTGGTGCCTGTCCTGGGTCTTGTTCTGTAGACCAGGCTGGCCTCAAACTCACAGAGATTCACCTGGCTCTGCCTCCTGAGTGCTGGGATTAAAGGCGTGGGCCACAGCCACCTGGCATCTTTCACTCTCTTTAAACCTTCCACAACCCCCACATTACATTAAGTGATCCCATATGGGTTCACGGGCCATAGGGTAGGAAGCATTGACTAGTGTAACACACGACCAATGGAGAACATTTGCTGAAAGGATGGCTCAGCATTTCTAAACCAATAGGATGGAGAATTCAGCCAACGGGAAGTCTTAGTGTTTCCACAGGCAGGGAGGTCAGACCTTAGGTGACCAGTTTTCGGAGAACTAAGACTCCACCCAGCTTAGGTGATCAGCTTTAGGGGAGCTGAGACTCTACCCAGAGACATGTCTCTGTTAAATCAATTCTTCCTCACTCCAGAATGTTCTCCACATCCTGTTCATTAGGGACCCAAAGGGACGTTAAAGTCAAGAGTCCCAACATCAATTGAGAGACAGAAGGACCAAACCTAATGTCACTCATAGCTGAGAAATCCCAACTAATAGCTACAGCAGAAGCTCACTGCCACTGTAGAATTCCAACTCTGGTCTTCTAACACGTGCACTAAACTCTTCCCTGAGGAAGAGCTGCCACAAAAGGACTACCATTTCCCAGCTTCCTGAAGCCAATGGGGGAACTCTGACTTGACCAGAAGCACACTCATAGAGGATGCATGTATTTCTGCATGGGAAGAAGAGGAGCAAAGAACCATGAAATAAGATCTCACAAGAGGCCAGACAACAAGAAGAGCACACTTCCCAGGGGTAATTCTTTCCACCAAAAGCATAGCCTTCATGGGCAGGAACCCCTGATGGATTGGTCTGCCCTGACTTAAATGAAAAGCTCTTCCAGAAGGTCCTCACCTTCAAGACAGCTGAATGTAAGGAGAGAGCCCCAGGCTTGGGGAGGAAGTCACCCATACCCACCACCTGGCTCTGAAGGCTCCAGGGGTTTAGGGTTGGTGGCCCCACTACATTGTTCTAAAGTGGGGGTGCTGCTAAGTTGAGTACAAGGTAATGAGCGTAGAGTGCATTGCTTCTGCTCACAGTAATTAAAGTGCTGCAGGATAGGAACGGGCCCGCACTTCTTAATGAGGAAGGCTGCAGGATAACCAGACTAAGCAATTTGGAGAAATCACCATGGGGCCCCAGCCTGCTTAAGAGCAGGAGATTAATAAACGAAAATCACCGTCTCTATGGTTACCAGAAATTTACAGAAACTTCTCCCATTCTATTTCCAGTTCTCTTTCTCTCTCAACCAAAGGGAGGTGGGGGAAGGAAAGGAGTTGAGCCTTTTCCCAAATCTACTTCACACTTGCAATTTCAATGCAACCATTGTGTTAACAGACCAGCATAGCACACTTTCATTCTTGTACTTAATGGAATAATTACGTATTGAGCTTTGTATACCTGGTGGGAATTATGATAGGCACTGGAGCACAATGGGACACAGACAAAATCCTTGTCCTCATGGGGCTTATGCTCTGACAACAGAAATGGGTGAACATGGAAGCAAGTTGGTACAACTGTTCAGATGAAAAGTAGCACAGGCCACATGTACAGCATGATGTCTGGACAGCTGTTCCAGGGAATGGTCAAGAAGCCCTCTATGAAGAGGAGAGATTTGACCAGACTCTTCAATAGTGTGTAAGTGTGGGTCATACCAAGATCTTACAGGGCTATGGAGACGGTGCTGTGTCTGGAGAAGAGACAAGCAGCCTGCCTAACCACAGGAAAAGGAGGAACTTCTTCAGCTCACCAGGCCCATCCCAGAGATCATTTTGTCTTTTGTTACTGTGAATGCAATTTTGATAACAACAAGAAGGCTTGTGGAAGACAGTCAAGTAGTTCTGTTGGCTAGAATGTATTTATGATAGGCAGCCAAGACCAGACAGCTGGGCCTTCCCTGAGCATGGAAACAGGAGAATACTGACATATGCATTACTTGCTAAATTCATGTTAAAAGTAGTGCCACATGGGCTTGGAAAGATGGCTCAGTGGTCAAAAGCATTTGCTGCTCTTCCAGAGGACCTGAGCTCAATTCTCAAAGTTTACAGCAGACAGAATCCCCATCTTCTGGCCTCTTCATGCACATATGTGGTACACACATATTCATGTATGCATACACACACACACACGAGAGACAGAGAGGGGTGACAGAAAGTGAGAGGGGGGGGAGAGAAACAGAGGGAGAGAGCTACATGTATGTAAAAACAAAAAGTGAGCTATGCACAGTCCAACAACACATTGGTCTTTAATCTTTTTAAGTACAGTGGGCAGCTCCTGATGAGGTCACTGTATGGTCCAAGCTCATTGTCTTCACTGGTAAATCTCATGAGCAATGAGGTTGTGGCCCTAGACCCCTGTACCTGCCCAACATTTCATGTAAGCTCAGTTCTCAGACTCTCACTTCTGCCTTTTCAGGTCGTTTTCAGAGACATAGTTAGCCACCTTCCCCCAGTCTCTTGCCTTATTTCTGAACATGGCTACCTAGATTCCCCCTTCCAAGAAGACCCATTTAAACTTCCCCAGTGACAGCCATGACAGCCCCTGTAAGCCAGTCTCCTGGGGGTCATTCTGCAAGCATAAGCCAAATGTTATGGTTGTTTTACAACTAATACCTCAATGATCATCATTTTTATAAGACTTTCAAAACCTCTCAAAGACATAATGGAACCCCTCCTGTGTCATGTCATATTCACACTTGTTTACAATCTCTCCCTGAGCTTCCGTGAATACAGCTCCATGACAGCAAGGACTGTTTTTCAACCTTGTTTCTTTGCCAGCTTCAACAGGACTTAGGCATAGTAGTTGGTCAGTCAGTGTTCGGGCATCAAATAGAGCACAAATAGGCACGTTTATTTTCTGTGCAGCCTGTACCTTATCTGTACACCACTGATCTGTCTTGGATGCCAGGCCCCGCCTCCACCAGCAGGCTCTTGTTCAACTGGTATGTCCTTTCACTGCATTATAGCCCCAGTTCCTCATGGTCCATTAAGTAGTCCCTCGAGGTCAAGCGTACTAACCTCTTTGAAGCCTTCTTTTCTCTTTTTACTGGAAACCTGATCATGGTGGGCCTCTCACAACACACCTTCTTCCTTCCCACTTCAGGTTTTTCCACACCTACCTGAAAGAGGGTCTGGGTGAAGCGAGGGGTGGGAGGTGCCACCCATCAAGGTAGCCATTTTTAGTGCAGCAGGGATGGAGGCACCTGGGCACCCTACTCAGCTCTGCCTGCCATGATCATGCTGCAAGGACATGCCTCTTCTCTCTTTCATGTCTTCTCCATAGGGAGATAAGATCACCCAGAAGTCTTTTGCTGAGCAAACCTGAGGCTCTTTTATATACATGCAGTGAACAGACCACACTTAGTTAACTAAATGGCCAGCATACTCTCTGCCTCCCTCCCTTGTCACTACCAACTGTTACAAGGGCCACCCCTTTCCACCACAGCAACTAGGCCAGCTGGTTTGTGTGGACTTTTCTCAGTTTCAGAACAATGACTGTTTCACACAAGCTCAGATGGCTGGCTACACTGTCCCTGGACCATGAGTTTCTTGAGGGCCAAAATATGGCTTTGCTCAAAGCCTCCTACCACTGCCCAGCATAGTGCCTGGAAAAAAGAAGACATTGTGCTAGTTTGTTGAAGTTTCCTTCCAAACCTTCCCCCATTCTGAAACACACACACACACACACACGCGCACGCACACACACATGCATGCACACACACACAGAGCTGTGGTTCCAATCTTTCTACTCCACATGGAAGCAGCATTTGCATTGCTGGGGGAAGGAAACAAAAAGAAAAGAAAGCCCAGGTCAGTCAAGATGTACACCTATTTGCTGGCCACAGCCCTCACTGGCACTTCAGGATGCTGGATGTGGGACAGATGGCTTCTGCTGGGGTCTTGCAACAGGAACACACTTCCAGGAATGCCACAGAGGAAGGTGATGATGGATTCAAGCTCTGTGTGCCTGCCCTAGACTCCAGCTAGCTTCTCCTGCCAGTCCAGCAATCACCTTGTAGATTTTGCTCTTGAAAGCACACTGCTGAGGGGATCTGGTCTTACGGTTTGACTGTGAAATGTCCCCCACATGTTCACACACGGAAAGCTTGACCTCTGGTTGGCAGAGCACATGGGGAAGGCAACTGGTTATTCTTGGTCCCCAGTGTCTTCCTCATGCTCAGCTTCCTGTCCGTCATGACATAAATGTTGCTTCCTCCCCATGCTCCAGTCACAACAACCATGTCCTGGTCCCTCTAAAAAAATAAGCCCAAACAAATGCATCATCTCTAGGGACTTTTTGTTAGGTAGTTTGGTCACATGTAAAAGTAGTGAGCACATCTAGCACCTGGCTCCTCTAGGATGAGGTCACCATACCTTTTGGGCCACATCTTCCCAGTTAGGATGCTTTCCTGGAGGGTTAGTCAGCTTGCCACAGCTGTCCCAAACACCCGAGAGAAGGGAGGAAAGTACATCTTTGCCTCATGGCTCCTGAGAGCTCAGCCTGTGGTCATTTGTCCCTGCTGCTGTCAAGGCAGCATGCCATTGGCAGAGGAAAGCTGTTTAGCTCATGGGGGACAGGAAGCTAAGATCAACAAGGTTCTGTCCCAATATCTCTTTCAAAGGTGCACTCCCAATAACCCAGCTTCCTTCTGCTAGGTCCTACCTCCTGAGGGTTTTACTACCTTCCAGTAGCAACACAGGCTGGCCATCAAACCTTCAAGCCTCTGAGGACATGCCAAACACAAACTAAAGCTCAGAGCTACCCTCCCACCCATCTGAGAGCTGTCTTTGCTCTCCCCACTCTGTGTTCCCATCCATAGCAAAGGGCATGAGGGTTGCAATGCAAAGACACTACTTGAATGTCACCAATCTATCCTTATTTAAGGACACTTTACTGTATAAAAACCAGTCCTGACTCATCTTGAGTAGAGGCACTTTCCCCTGTAAAAATCAAGCCACAAAAGTTACCTTTTTATTTTCATTCTTGCTCAAAGTCAAGCTGTTCCCCACTAGAGATAAAAACAAGGTATAGCTGAGGGGGAGTGTCAGGACTGTCTAATAAGCTGAATTGATGGTCCTGATAAATCCCACTCCATTGATCTCTACACACAAAAGGAGATGCAGGGACAAGAGACAAGACAACTTGGGGACCCTCTCTGAAGATTTACCCCCAGATTGTTTTGAGTCATCTCCAAGACAAATTTCTATCAAGAGTTTGGGTGTTATTGCCTATGAAAGAAACGAAATCAGTAGGCCTCTGTATGAGAGCATGCCCAGTTCTTGGCCATCAAATGAGGACATAAGTCTTCATGCCCTACAGCTAGGGAACCCCATGTTGGATTAGCAGTCTATGCCCTTTCATTGACCTCAACAAATGGACAAGATCATTGTCCATGATTCATGGGGCAGTTTGACTTGCCAGGGGTAGGGTGGAGCATACTACTTCCAGAATGAGGTCAGAGGAGACTGCCAATGCACTTTGGGGACAGGGCTTTTCTGTGCCAGAGTTCTGAGAGGACAGCAAAGAGTCCAACCTGAGCAAAGAAAGTGAGAAGCTGACATGGAGGTAACTGCTCCCTGAGGGAGGCTGTCCTGGTCATTCTTCCCCAACTTCTCCCAGAGAGATCCTCCCCTCTCAGCTACAGTCAGACTACAGTGTGGAAGTAAATTGTTAGCCACCTAGAGCGTAAGCCCAGGGAGACCTTGTAGCCTTCAAGACCAGCAACACCTGGTGTCCCTCCAGGGCTACTGTTGGTTGTAGATACCAGTGTCCTTACACCAGATACTGTCCTCCGTGAACCCACACAATGTGCACAGTGTTGCTGTGATTTCATTTCTAGCCTCCAACATTTCTAGATTATATGGAGACTCACACCTGTTGGCTTCTGGGATATTGGATTCAAGGAGACCCAAGGATGAGGTCATGTGAGGATTCTCACTGGCATGAGACAAGTCAAGGCTGTCCCTCCCTCTGGCTGCCATGTACATCTTCACAACCTTGAGAGCTAAGGGACTCCTGCACCTTCTACCACTTCTCCCCAGATGCCACACAGAACCTCTGGAAGTAAGAGTAGTAATGAGCATTTCCTTTATGCCACACAGCAGGCGTTTGTTCTTTTCTACGGTTTTATTGCTCTCAACCACTACCAGTACCACTCAGTGTCTTCATCCCCACTGCACCGATGACAGAAATGCAGCTGAGGTAGGAATTTATTCTCTGGGGCCTAATTAAGCCTGGGCTCTTCTGAATGCTACCCCCTGCTGCATGATGATGCCCACCTTCCTTTCTAAGCCACTAGAATTGTGCCCAGGAATACAGGTACTGTGTTAGTGGCATCAAGCAAGTCTGTTTAGAGGCCTGGCTCCTAGGCTGCCAATTCTGCATGAGGACTGGAGAGGGATTTTATGTCTAGCTGGAAGGCTCATACCAGTGTACTAAAGACTGGTGGGCATGGAAGCTTGAGGTGTTCTCCAAGTTACATTAGAATCTTTGAGATAAGCAGCCTAGGGACACCTGTGTAAAGTTTCAGTGTCTTCTGCCCTGCAGCCTTGTCATTTGGCCCATAATTAAGGGTGTTGGTGACTGATTCCTAAGCCTCACATAGTAATCAATAGGCCTAATTTTGACCTATAAGGCAACTTTGCTCAGGACCTATTGTATGACTTTTCCCAGGAGGATGTGAACAGATGTTTAGTCTAGATAGGGCACCAACGACAGACCACGAAAACAGTTCTGCTCCAGTCTAGTTTGGTGAATCAGAGCTGACTGGGGCTACTTTCAAAAACACAGGTGACTCAAAGGCAGCTGAATGACCCAAGGACCATTCCAGCATAGGTGAGGCCAATTCACAAGCAGCTCTGTCAAAGACAGTCCCTCCCTGCGACAGTCACTGCTCATCTAATCTTGGGGGAAGAGCTTCATGACTTTCGCAGCTTTCCGAGTTTCCCAGGCCTCTAGTGAGTGCTAAAACCTCTCTCCTCCCCCAAGAGGGAAAGTTTCAATTTGGAGGAAATGTTAACTACACAATGGGAATGCTAAGCAGTTAGATTTGATGCTATTGCAGGACCAGGGAACCTATCTTGGGCTTTCTTGTTGGTACCTCGAGTGTGAGATACTCTAAGGGGGCAGAAACGTAAGTCCAGGGCAGGAAGCAGAGCACTGACAATGAGTAACTGTTGACATGAATCACCGGGAGAGATGTAGCAGAAATGGAACAAAGAGGTTACCTCAAGCTATGTCTCCCACCTCCATAGCCTGTTGTTGGCTTGCGAACATGAAGGCCTGGGTCGGCATCATCTTCAAAGAACCCCAGAGGGCACACACATACTCCATTTCCTGGCTGAAATCATTGGAGTCCCATGATGCCCTGGTTTTCGTTTACATTTTGTTGTTGTTTGCTTGCTTGCTTTCGTGCCACAGTACACTACTGCAATGCATATCTATATGTGATGATGACACAATGTCAGATGGAAGCTACATGAAACAGCTCCTGACTTAATGTTCAGGAGGGCGATTCTCCAAAACCACAGTGCCTGGTGATAGACTTCCAAAGGAAAACTCAAACTCATGAGCAGGAGAACATATCCAGCCACGAGCACTCTACTGGTGGAAACTCCATCCATCGAGACGGGACAAGAATGGAGTCAGCTTACATAATCCTCCCTGCTTGACAGCAACAAACACAATTTCATATCCGACAAGGGGATAATGGAACCAGGGTGGTGTAATTAGCATAGACAGGGTTTCAGAGACTGGTCCAGATGTGGAAAAGATAACGGCACCTGAGACTTGGAGTTCCAGCCATCTGCACAGTGACAGGAATGGGCCAGGCCTGGTCTAGAAACAGAGTGTAGCCTGGAAATTGCTAAGGAGTGAGCTGCTGAGCACACATTGACACTCAGCTTATCCCAGAGACAGAAGTTTAATGAACATCCTTTCTGGTGATTTTTATCAACATAGAGAAAGGATCTGCCATGCAGATAAGCAGAGATAAACAGAAATGCCATCAGTTACAGTGTAAACAATACCCAGAAGCAGGGAGCTCATTTGTTCCCCAAACATCCCAGCGATGTGGAGAATAAAGAAGTTAAATGAACAGTTGCCCAGACAGCAAAAGTCAGCAGGCTCTGGTTGGTTAGGTGGCTCTGATTGGTAGGTCTGTGGGTGAGCAGGCCAGAGCTGTGGCGTTTAGGAGTGAGGAATGTGAGGTAGAGCAGATATACTGGATCAGGGAAAAGTGGACACCCTAGATTTGGGGGTAGGAAATACAGGTCCCCTAGGCCTATCTGGGCAAGGCAAAGTGGGCCCCATAGATCTGCTATGGGCAGGAGAATGGATGTCATCTAGATCTGCTAGAGCAGGGACAGGTGAGTTCCCTAGATCTGCTGGGCCAGGGGCAGGTAGGTCCTCTAGATCTGAAGGGGCAGGGGAAGGTGGGCTCTCTAGATCTTTTTAGTAGAAGGGGTATCACCTAGATTTGCTGGAGTAGAAGGGCACACCTAGATCTGGATCTATATGGGTAGAAGGTGGGTCCCCTAAATCTACCAGGACAAAGGAAGGCAGGGTCCCTAGAGCTGCCACAAAAGGCCAGTTGCCAAGGAGATACAAGGTCTCTTTGCTGTCCAGCAACATCCAACTTAGGCTCAACCTTTGATCTCCAGGTCTCTGGGGATGGGAAAAAGCTTTCCCTGGGGACTGCAGTGTGATATTTCCTAGCGTGCCTCTCTGCTCTCATCTGCTACCAGAGCACTGCTCTATCCCATATCCCCTGTCCATACCATGGTCCTCTAGGTGGCCAAGTTATGACCGTATTACTTCTTCTCTGCCTCTGAACTATAAGTCAACACTTAAACCACAGACCCAGATAACAAGAGCAACTGCATGCCGGGAAGTGTGCCCCAGACCCCAAATATATTACAGTCTTTGTCTGGCTCTCTCTAATGAGCAGAGTCCTATCTATAAACAAAAACAGAGAGCCTAGGTAACTTACTGGAAGTCACCCAACTTTCAAACAAGAGACCTGGCTTTAGAACCCAAAGAAGCAAATCTAACTACACAAAATATAACCCCCACAAAAACATTACCTGTCATGTAACCCAGTGTCTCTCCCAGGATGGCTGCTAAATGGCCCACTTCCTCTATGTCCCTTACAACCCACTTCTGAATATAAGGTCCAACATCAAAGGAAAACAACACTGTCACCTCTGTCTTGTACGATATTACATAAAAGTTGGAGATTACTGCTTCCTCAAGAACAACTAGTCACACTCTTGGCTCACAATGAGCTTAACATAAGGGAGAGACAGAAGTATGTTCCCAGAATGCTTTGGTTAAAGAGCAATCTCCCAATCATGTGCTGTGAGCATTTCCAGTGTGGACAACACAGTCCCTACAAAGAGTGTTTATTTCACCTCTTGTCCTGTGTCTGTCTTTCACAGACCTCTGCTTTTCCAGAGCCAAGATCCCAAGTCAGAGAAGCTTCCCTGTGCAGGGTGGAGGAAGGGACAAGGTGGTATCCTGGAGTTCTGAGGACCCATAAAGACACTACCTCTGCCAGAGCACCTGTGAGAACCTGAGTGTGTGTGTGTGTGTGTGTGTGTGTGTGTGTGTGTGTGTGTGTGTTCTTGTGCTCATGTGTGTACTGATATCTGTGTGTCTGTGTGTGTGCATTTGTGTGTGTGTGCATTTGTGTGTGTGTGTGTGTGGAGACCAGAGGTCATTGGGGTAGGGGGATCTCAGTCCCTATCCACCTTGTTTGTGTGAGACACACTCTCCTAGTTCCATTTCTGCTGATGTGACTAAGTACCCTGATGACAAGCAATATAGGGAAGAAAAGGTTTATGGTGATATTTTATTTGTACTGAAATGTGATTTTATTTGTATGTTAATAAATAAAGTTGCCTGGGGGTCAGAGCTAATAGCAAGCCATAGCAGAAGCTGGGCGGTGGTGGCAGCACATGCCTTTAATCCCAGCACTTGGGAGGCAGAGCTAGGCGGATCTCTGTGTGTTCAAGGATACAGCCAGCATGGAGACACATGCCTTTAATCTCAATACCAACCTTAGAAGACCTGGAGGTCTGTATAGACAGGCAGTGACAAGGATGTCATGTGGTTGGGTTTACAACCAATGAGAAGTCAGAACAGAAAGTCAATAAAAAGGACAGACACACAGAAAGTAAGTCTCTTTGCTGAGGGGAAGCACAGCAATGACAGTGAGGGTAAGAAAGGGTTTTTAGTTCTTAGCTATTGCTCTGACCTCTTGGGCTTTTAACTCTGCATTTGCCTCCATGTTTCTATTTTAATAAGACCGTTACATCTACAAAGGTTTACTTTGTTTATGACTCCAAGTTATAGGCCATCATTTCAGGGACGTTAAGGCAGGGACTCCAGCAGCTAGTCACATCACACCACCAGTCAAGAGTAAGGAGAGAATAAATACAGGTTTGCTTGCTTTTATCAGTCTCCTACAGTTTAGGGGTCTGTGCTGAAGGAAAGGAGCTGGCCTCAATGGGCCTGGGTCTTCCTTCATCAACTGCCAATCAAGACAATTCCCCACAGACCAACTTGTCCTACATGACTCCTCAACTGAAACTCTCTTCCAGGTGATTCTAGCTTGTGTCAAGTTGACTGTTAAAAACAACACAGGGTCTCTCACTTCTTCTACATGCAATTCAAGGAATCTACCTGTTTCCACCTCCCCGTGCTAGGATTGCAAACACACACCATCACAACAGGCTTCCTTGTGTGGGTTCTGAGGATAGGACTCAGGCCCTTATGCACTTTACTGACTTAGTCTCTCCCTAACCCAAAGGTTTCTTGCCTTGTAAGGGTTCAGTGTTCTCCCATATATTATGGGATAGTAACAACTGCTTGAGTGTGTATGAGGATCAAGTTCAGCATGAAGCTGCAGAGAGAGCATATGCATGGCCCCTGCATACAGTACAGGAGCTATCAGCCATTTGTCAACCTTAGGGCAGGAACACCAGCAACACCATCCAGCTGTCCAGCTCCCACACCCCACTTCCCAATTGCTCTTCCTCTAGGACCATTATATGCTCCCCAGGGTCCTAGTGCCTGACTCCTCTGCTACCATCCTATCCCACCCCTCCCATGATATTGGCACAGGTTCTCTCTCTGGCTCTGGATTTGGGCTCGAATGTAGGTCTGTCCCAGTTGCTCTCATTCGGGGTTGTAGAAAATAGATGCACCCTGTAAAGACCAACTCCTGATGCCCCAGCCCCAGTGCCTAACACACCTGCCAACCCAAGAGCCAGTGTTATCTATCATAGTCCCTGTGAGAAAGGGACATGGACCTCAGGGGACACTGGAGAGGAAGGACTCAGGAGTGTCTGAAGATCTGCAAGCAAGAGGCAGGAAGTGGCCACTGCCCAGGGCTCTGCCCTGAGATACCTTGGAGGCAGGCCATAGCTTTGGTTGCCATGGCAACTAACAGGCTTGGTGCTGGAAGCCTTTTACTCATACCCACACACCCCTTAGAGCACACACTTGCCCTTAGACTCCTCTATGGCCACTGTTTGGAAATAATAATCACTGTGTGCAGAAAGAACACAGTGATCCTGTTGCTGTGATACAAGGTAACTGAGGGCAGGAATTTGCCACCACCTGATCTGTTGACACTGGGTAGCAAGCCCACCTGCCCTCACTGTCTCCAAGTGGCCATTGCCTCAACTCTGCATGGCCTCTTCCCAGCCACTCCGATACCCATGTTTTCAGTGGCTTCCCCAACCTCATCTCCTTCCTTTCTCCTCCAGGGACAAAGGATTCCCTGTTCTCATCTCAGCCTCATTTTTCCAACATGTCCAATCAAACACACAGACATCCAATGTGCAGTCCAACGACTTCTGATACATGTGTGTACCTCTGGCTTGCCTTTTTCTGGTTTCACCCCTGGTTATCTTGGGGTTCACTGGCAAAAACAAAGAGTTTAGATATTAGAGACAGGATAGGGGCCATACTGAAAACTTCACATCTGACACCTATTCTGGTGCCCAAGAGGGACAGAATGGCATTCAGCTAAGCAGGCATGAGGTGTCTTTTCTTCAGTCCTGAGGCACTGTCTCTTTCCGACTCAGAAAGGGATCAGGGAAGTCACTGCCCAGGCCTCAAGCCTCACATGGGGTATCCTTTGATAATATGCTGTCTCCTTTGGTGGCCCACTGGCCTGCTATGTTCCTCACGAGTCTGATGTTGTTTGATTCCTCCCGAGGCCACTGAGAGAGAAAGTCTCTCTTGACAATGAGGTAGAAGAAGTCTCTGCCCTGACTCTTTCCTTCCCTCCAGGAAACAACAGGACTGGAACAGGGTGACTCCCTCTAGGTATCACCTTCCAGGCCACCTCCCTGCCACAGAGACCATAGAAGGCAAGGCATCCAGGGGCTAGACAAGCTAGGCCCCTGTCTCATTGGAAGTCACCAGAATGTTCCTTTCCCAAGGGCACCAGGGAATCCTCAAAAATTCTCCAGAAATCCACCTTGCCCTGCGCTGGCTCTTGTCTAGACTCCCACCTCAGAGTGCTCCAGAGCCTTGGTCAGTCTTGTGCTTTGTCAGTGTCTGGTAAAAACTCCATGCTTAACAAATGTTCATTGAGTAAGGAAAGTCATGAAACTCAGGGACCATCTGAATAAACTCTTCACTTTGATTGTACTTTGTTCTGAGCACAGGCAGATGACAAGGGTTGAATTACATCTTTTAGTACCCAGAAACCAGCTAGAGGTCATGCAAGGGAGAGGCAGGACAAGGGACACATACCACATGGAAAGCCTCTCTGAAGGCAGGTACTGTAGGCAATGCAACACTCTGAGCCTTGGCAATGGGTTGCTGTCCACTCAAACAATTTTTCCAAACCATAGATGCCCTCTCTGAAACTGGCCAGCCAATGCTTAGGGTTATGGAAAGCACTTCCTTCAGCCCCATGATGGTGACACAAATTGCCACCTCACAGCAGTATAGCATATCAGTTACCTGGCTGCATTCTATTGCTGGACTGCCTGGCTTGCCACCCCAGCTCTGACTCTGAGGACATTGGGCAATTCATGTAGTCTCTCTGTGCTTCAATTCTCTCCTCTCTGCAATGGAGACTCAGTAAGCATGCTTTTTTCAACAAGGGGCTATGGAAGTCCAGTGCTCATGCCAACAGTGCCAAACATTTGCCCTCAAATGAGTGCCATGCATTACAAATGTTTGCCATGTAGACTGAAAGGGAATGGAGCTACTAGAAGGATGCTTCAAGATCGTGGTGCATAGGGCACGCCAATCTGTGGCTGCCTGTTTCTTCTTAAGCCCTACTTGCACTCAGTGGTCCACCAAGAGCCATCTGTCTTGGCTGTGAGTTTGGCATGGGCAGAACTGAGATAGTCAGAGCTGGCCAAGTTCATGTACAAAAAGAAGTCCCACATTACTAAATCCACCAGCAAAGAGCCCTCTTGGAGAAGAAAAATCCTGGTGTTTACTGTCTTTGTTGGTGACTTGGTTTTTCTGCCTGGGGAAGAGGGCCAAGAGAAATGACCTTGCCCTCCATGGAAGGCATGTAGGCTCCACAACCTGTACAGTACAGTGGAGAGGAATGGGCCTTCTCTTCTGATGATGTCCTCAGAAATTGCAGGATGTTGTTCATCCGGGCTACCCCAGTGTCTCCCTCAGGCATATTCTTCCAGAAGGGACAACAAGAAGAATGTTTCTCTCAGGAGAAGGTGAGGGACTCTGAGTCAGCTATGAGAGGCACTGTACAGAGTCAAACTAAACACAGTTGGGAACCTTCACCAAAATCCAGGATGTGGCACCCAGACATGTGGGTCAAAGTTCAGTTGGGCTACTTATCCATCTTTGGGAATCAGGCTTCCTTCTTGTCCCTTGACTTACTTGACTCAGAGTGGAGGCCCCTCCTTCACCCCACCTTCTTTCAGTTCTCCATGGGGTATGTCACCAAGGAACAGCTATGGTTTTGCCTAGATTGCTGTCTGGAATACGCCTCTGTGGAGGCTGGCCTCCAAGTTCTTTTGCCCACTGCTCTCTCCCTCCATTGCTGTATATTACATGACAAGATCATGAGGGCAGAGGAGATGGAGTCAGTAAGGTGCTTGCCATAAAAATGAGCTGCTGAGTTTGATCTCCAGCTCCCACATAGGGAAGCCAGCATAACAGTGCCCACTTGTGCCCTCAGAGTCAATGTCAGGAGGGTCCCTGGGGCTTGCTAGACAGTCACCCCAGCCTAGTAGGCTATGGGCAAGGCTGTGCCCCTGCCTCAAAACATAATGAGGAAGGAACCCAAGGAATGATGCTAGAGGTTGACCACTGACTTCCATATGCACCCACATGTATGTTTACCTATATGCACATGTGTACACATGTGTGCTCATGCACACACAGACACAGATACATACAAGACTTTATGAACAATCTTTAAATGCACACACACACACACACACACACACACACACGCACGCACACACATACATACACAAACAGTCACACACTTATCCCCTTTGTAGGCCCCCAGTTCTTAAATGCCTACAGTCCAGCCACCTGCTCCTCAGGCCAGGGACAGCCATACTTGATTATACAGTATTCAGTAAGTGCTTAGTGAATGTCAATGGATATGAATTGAAACTCCTTTGTCTAACACAGTGGTTCTCAACCTTCCCAGTGCTGCAACCCTTTATTACAGTTCCTCATGTTGTGGTGACCCTCCCAACCACAAAATTGTTTTCATTGCTACTCCAGAACTGTAATTTTACTACTGTTTTAAATTGTGGGGTTGGGGATTTAGCTAGGCAAGCACAAGGCCCTGGGTTCGATCCTCAGCTCCGGAAAAAGAAAAAAAAAGTTAAATTATAATGTAAATCTGTGTTTTCTGATGGTCTTAGATGACCCCTGTGAAAAGGTCATCTGGCCCCAATGGGGTCATGATCCACAGGTTGAGAACCATAGCTCTAAGAAGACATACCTTATAAGACATGCCTTATAACAAGGTCTTCCCTGAAAAAACCAAAGAGAAACTCACTATGGTTTGCAGCTTTAAGGAACGTTTTAAACATGAGGAGGAAACGGGGAATGAAAGAATGGGGGAGCTCACAAAAGTTAATGAGATTTTCTCACTATGGTACGTGCCCAAATTTTAATAATTATGAATAATAAAGATTCTAGCTGAACCTTAAAGAAATATCCTTGTATAACAAAAAGAAAAGTCAAGACAGACTTCTCTGTTGAGTGTAAATGACTTCTTCACCCTGGAAGACAGATATATTTTTTTAAAAAAACTAATTTAAGGGGGAAAAAAGTTCCAGCTAATTGGTTTAAAATGACATATTAGTGGGGCTTCTAGATAATTCTGGTGCTTTAAGGGGTCATTTGTGTTATTAATCCCCAAAACCTCTAATGGAAGGAAGCTGAGAGGGTAGGCCCTGGCTGAGATGGGAAAGAGACATTTGAGTCTGAACCTCCCTCCCCCCCCCCCCCCCGCCCCAGTCCTGGCTCTGTCCCAGCCCTGTGAGGACCTAAGGCCTCATGGTGAGGCTGACAGGAGCCTGGCCACTGACTGCTCACCCACTGGGTCTGAGGTCTGGCAGGGGCCGGTCGAGGGGCAGCCGGTCACTGAGGTAGGCGTTGTAGCCGTAGTACTGGAACTGTTTCAGGGCCACACGCCGGCCTTCGGGGCTGAGCTCCTGACCCCAGTGTGCAAACAGGGAGGAGTCTGTGAAGGGCTCAGCCTCTGCCTCTTCAGGCTTGGCGGGGGCCTCTGGAGAAAGAAGGGATAAGGAGACAGTGGGTCAGAGTGTAACCCTGTATATGCCAATACCAACCCCCTTTCCCTTCTCACATAATGAGTGAAGAGAAACTGGAATTTTCATGGTTCTCAAAGATCCATTCACCCATGAATCTGTCATGCCATCCACCCAACAACCGTCACATTCGGGGATATAGAAATATACCTAGCAGAGGCTGCCAAGAAGTGGATGGTTGAGCCTGACACACCAGCACAGAAACACTCTTTTCCAGTCAATCCCTCTGCCAGGAATGTTGACCCAGTCTCCTGTGGGCTTCTGCTTCTTCCCCAGCCTGCCCTCCTGCACCACATCCCCTATAGTCCTGGTCCTGTCCACATCCAGTCTCCATCCAGGCCCCAGCTCTCTCTGCCCACCCAGACAGGGACATCCAGACCCAGGAAACAGCCTCCTGCCATACACTCCTGGAACTGCTCCCTGGACCCCTGGTGGGTTCCTGGAGGCATCCTCCTCCAGGTTCAAAGGCAGCTCAGGGTTTCCTAGCATCTCTCCAGGCACATGGAGGGGGCTTCCTGGCTGGACCACTGGCTTGAGATCTACATGGTCAGAGATTCAGATTCTGTTCCACGGTACCTGAGCTGGGAGGACACAGCAAGCGTCAGACTCCCTAAGGCCATGCCTCCCTTCCTTTCAAGTGGAGATCACAGATCTGAGAGCAGTGAGGACTTAGGGGAGCATATGTCTCCCAGTGAACACACAATCCATGAGAACCAGGAGGAATGCAGCAGGAATGGGTCTTTCAATCCCTCTTTGATACCCAGTAACAGACCTACAGCTTGTAGGCCAAAACCTAAACTAGTGTCCTGTGACAGACAGTCAAGAAACTACTTGTAGCACCAGTAAACAGAGACATCTAGCCCACTAGACATGCTGCCCTCTATGTCATGAACATATAAGGTGGAGCCAAGGGCCTGGGACCAGACAGAGACCTGAGGATGCAGAAGTAAGCCAGGACCAGGAGAGCAGGTATAGAGCACCTCTTGGGTCCCCTCAGCTATCTGTATAAAGCTAGTAGGTACACATCATACCTAAAGACACAGGCTGGAGACAGGGCCAGGGTCCTCAGGTCTTCAAGATCAGGGCACTCAGTGCTCCAGATGGCCACCTACTCTTGAGTCATTTTACTGAGAGCTGATCTGGGAAGAACGACTTTGTCTGGTCACAGAGCAAGGCTTTGAGCTCCCAGGATCTCTGGACATACCAGAGGGCTTCAGAGGCAGGAAACTAGCATGGCTAGAAGTGTTGGGCGGTTCAGAAAGCAGACCCAAGCAAGGTGATGCAGGGATGAGATGAGGGTGAGAAGAGAGATGGATACAGGCATAAAGGGACCCTTAGTTGTCTGTCAGACTCCCAGAGGGTGCATGCATGAGAACTTCTCCTTTGGGGGCCCTGGCCACCCACAGGTTGGAGGTGTAACTCATTAACATTAGCCAAGTGTAGCCAGGGCCTTTTCCTAAGCATGCCCACACAACCCTTCGTCTTAACGAACCCTCTTCAGAGAGAGACACAAAGAGCACTAGATATGTGCCTGGGGTCACCCAGAAGGAAGTGGAAGAGCTGGGATGATTCCATCCTGGGAGGCCTACCTCCCTGCACCGCCCCCCACTTGCACACACAGTGGACCCACCATTGCACTGTATGGCTGTGCATAGCAGCAGCCTGGGACCCACAGGACAAGGGGAATTATCTTATTACCAGTTTGTTTTATTTTTGTTTATTTGTTTAGTTTTTAAGGAACATAAAGAAAACTCAGGTTAGGATCTATTGAGGAGTACAGTGTGACCCACGCAAAGCATTTCTAAGGGGTCTTAAGATGTGGGAGCCAGCCCAATTCCAGAATGCTCCATCCCAGATTGGGGTGCACCTGCACATTCTTCCCCTGAGGCCCACTTGCATGATCTTGAACGTCCTCGTTATCTCTACAAAGATGGATGACTCATTTGCTCAAATGGCGGGGGATGGGTAGTAAAGTCTAAATCAGTGAGCCAACTGAATCATATAATATTTAAAAGAAATGGAGTTTTATTGCTCTCAAATGCCTAAATGGATATTACCAAGTAAAATGAGATCAGTTAATGAAAAAATTATGATTCACAATTAGGCCTGCGTTGCATAATAATGTATTACAAACAGATTGGAGACAGAGGTTACAGCACTGTGTCCCTACCTTGTTAGTACGGGTACAAATGATAGCTACCATGAAACCAGCATGCTCTAAAAGATGAACTAGGGGACTGGGGAATGTGGGAGGGACTCAGGTGGTGAAGTGCTTATTTGACAAGAACGTGGCCTTTAATTTGATCCCCATGTCAAACTGGATGTGGTGGCATGTGCTTGTAATCCCAGTGCTGGGGAGGCAGAGACAGGCAGACCCTTGATGCTCACTGTCCAGGCAATCTAGACTGTAATATGAATTGCTAGAAGGTTTTATTAATAAAAACAAACCCGGAAACAGATACTGGGTGAATGCTGGAAGATCAGAGAAGCAGAATAGGCCACAGCTAACCTTACTTCACCAACTTCTCAGACGACTCTGTTTCCTCAAACTGGAAGCTTCTGAGTCCTCACCCTAGTGGATCTCAGCTAAACTGCTGCTAAAAGCCTAAAAGCCTCTAGTTTCTGGTCCTCATGCCTTATATATCTTTCTGCTTCCTGCCATCACTTCCTGGGATTAAAGGCATGTGTCTTTCCAAAGCAAGATACGAGATCAAGTGCTGGGATTAATGGTGTGTGTCACCATGCCTGGCTGTTACCAGTGTGACCTTGAACTCACAGAGATCCAGATGGATCTCTGTCTCCAGAATGCTAGGATTAATGGTGTGTGCTACCACTGCCTAACCTCTATGTTTAACATAGTAGCTGTTCTGTTCTCTGACCCTCAGATAAGTTTATTGGGATGCATAATATATCAACCACACTAGACCACTGAGGGACTGTTTCAAAAACACAGTGTGGATGGCACCTGATGAGTGTTGTTGTCTCCTGGTCTCCATACATATGCAGGTACACCTGTACATGCATGTATCCCATGTGCATGCACACACATGCATACACACACAATGAGCTAAGGGAACTAGGAAAGCAATATTTGTTCCATTTTATATTAAATATTAAGTTAGCACACAACATAATGTGTCACATGATGACACTTTCATATATAATACATCAGTCTACTTTGTTCTTATCCTCCTCCACCTCCATTGTCCTCCCCAGTTCTCTCTTCTTCACCCCTGGCTGGACCCCTCCTCCCCCAAACAATCCACTTGTCTTTTTTTTTTTGTTACATATGTATTCCAGTACCCTCTTCCCCCTCAAGACCACTTCCTCCTTCCCCATAGCCCCTTTTATGTCCAACACATGCACCCCATATATAAATTTGAATCCAGACCCCATATTTGAGAGGAATATGTCACATTTATCTTTCTGAGTCTGGCTTTATTTCACTTAACATAATGACCTCTAGTTCTATCTACTTTCCTGAAAATGTCATGATTTCATAGTTCTTCATGGCTGCATAAAATTCCTGTGTGTGTGTGTGTGTGTGTGTGTGTGTGTGTGTGTGTGTGTGTGTGTGTGTGTTTATGTTTTTAATCTGTCAAATGAGTCAACAGGGCAGTAGCAGAAAATCCTGGGAGGAATCAGAAGGCCACTGCCTGACTGCTAGAGACTTCCAGAATCTTCCTGAGAGATCTCAGTGGGTGAAAGAGAAGTGAAGCCTACCAGCAGGCAGGAGTGGGTAGCAGAGAAGGCCATGCAGGGGCTGTGTCTGGTCAGTTTCCTATCTCGTTCCCTGAACCCTGTGACTGTGCACCCTCATGCAGGTGACAGACATTTCTCTGGTGCTCCATGGAAGGTGGTCATTGCTAGAAATCACCCCTATCTCCTAGGGTGCTGTGGTAAGTCCGTCGTGCCTGAGAATCATCCAACATTTTTTCACAGACATCCAAACAGGATGGCACATAGAGCTGCTACCCTGGAAACATGGAGATGGAGAAGGAAGGAGGCTGTCTCCTATCTCTCTTCTCCTACCCCTTCCACCTCCTCTTTCTTTTCCCCTTTCTCCTCTTTTCCTTCTCTTGCTTGCCTCCTCTCTCCTTCTTCTCCCTCCCTTCTCTCCTCACCTTGAAGGGGTTCAGAATCAGAAGGAGCCCAGTGATGACTTCCAAAAATCCCTTCTCCCAGAAGGTAGACACAGAGGACAATATAGTGGACAGATCCAGTGTCTCCTTCTCTAGAAAGCTGACCCAAGTCATCTTTGGGGAGTGTCCCATCAAACTACAGAGTCATCAACACCTCAGGTTGTTGAAGCTAGGCACCACCTTCCCTTCCCAGCCACAGCCCTCTCATGTGGTATCTGTCCCTTCTGAGTCCCCTCCGTCTTGCAGGTGCTTGCTACAGAACCCTGGACAACTCCTGGGGGAGGGTTCTGGGGGGGACACTAGTCACCCACTGAGGTGCTACTAATGATTCTGTTCCTGTGCATTAATGGGAACTGAAAGTGACTTGGGGCTCATGTTTGACATTTCCAGGGGACATTCCCTGAGGGACACAGGGACCTGTCATTCTACTTATCTCTCTAGAATGTCCTTCTCGGTCAGCATCCACCAGCTCCATCTTGGCTAGCATCATCCAGAGGTGACCACAGTGATTGCTTTCTTCTGCACTCTCTGAGTCCTGCACACAAAGGTGCTGAACCTCTTCATCCATTAAAAAATGGTATTATTATTTAGAGCATTTGTATATGTGTTTGGAATATGTACCTATGTGTGCACATGTGCATATGGATGGAAGTGGAGGTTGTTGGAAGACTTTGGGTGTCCTGTACTGTCACTCTCTGCCTGACCCCCTTGAGACAGTCTCTCACTGAACTTGGATCTAAGCTGGCAATCGACAAGTCCCAGAAATGCGGTCTCTGCCTCTCACAGTGTTGCAGTTATAGGCATATAGCCATGCATGACTTTTTATGTGGGTTCTGGGGATTTGAACTCAGATCTTCATGTTTGCACAATAACATTCTTACCCACGGAGCCATCTCCTCAGCCCACAACCTGTATTCAAACAGCTTTGTTCTGTGCTAGGCTGGTTGTTGAATAATGAAACATAAAGGTAAGTCAGACATGTGCTCTGTGCGTGTGGGACAGCTGGTTTGGTGAAAGGGCCACACGGGAAATGTGGTCAGTGCTCTGACTGACAGTACACAACATGCCATCAGGTCTCTAGAGGGCGAGTGGGGGGATAGGAATGGTTTCCAGGATGAGAAAGTGCTTGGGTTAGACCATCAAGAGCAAGTGGGACCCACAGGATCCCTTCAGGAAGGGTCCAGAGGAGGGCACAGCCAGAGCAGGAGGAAGTGTGGTGCGAGCTGAGGGCCTGGGGATGGAGGTTGTGCAACACACAACAGGAAAGTACACAGTGAGGTGCTACATCCATTGGACACTCAGAGACTTGGTACAGAACCCACTCACTCCCCTTCTGACCACAGGCCCATCTGCACCGTGGGCCAAGACCCACTTAGGGGAAACAAGTCTTGGCATGGCCAGAGAAACTTCTAGAGGACAGCTACTCAGTGGGCCTATGCTTGTGTGGGCCAACTGGTAAGCTACGGACATACTTTCACAGGGTAGAGTTGACACCCAGGGTCCCTCCAGGTGTCTCTTTTCTCCCCACTGCTTTGGGCTTTTCTCAGAGGCCTTCACACTTCTTGGCCAGACAGAAATCTGGGTGCATGTCTGTCCAGCCAGAAGCTCCTGGGCTCTACTCTATGCCAAGTCAGCTCCTTTGTAGTGTGGTTAGTAGCTGTGGCTTGCCAAGTTCTTGGCAAATGTGTGTGTTGTCAGCTTGTGTCTTGAGGCAGGGTCTCACAGGGCAGCTCTGGGTGACTTCACACTCCAAGTCCTTCTGCCTCAGCCTCCCAAGTGCAGGGATTCTAGGTGTGTGCCGTCACACACAATAGTAAGCATATTTGGACTGCCACTCCACTTCCTCACACCCTTCATACACAGGCCCCTGTAAACAGAATAATGGATTTCTGAGATACTTTCTTGGTTGATCAGTTCATCCATGTTAATACTCAGTCCTTACTGTATATGGCTTCTTTTCCAGAAAGTTTTACCATTGATCATACAGCACATTTAGGAAATGCTAACATACTATTTCAGAGCTATACCCACAGAGCCTGATACCCACAAACAAGAGTGGAGCCTTGCAGATCTGTCCTAACTGTCTCTGCTGCTTCTCTGAGGCAAGAAAGAAGCAGAGAAGGGAAGCATTTGCAAAGCTTTGAGCCTAGGATAATCTGTCAAGCACCAGGAGCACAGGTGGATGCCCCACTGAGCCTTTTGAAGCTGGCTTTGCAGTCAGGCCTTGGCGGTGCTGAGAATCCAGGACAGAGAGACAAGATCAGCTCTCTGAGTGATGCATACCTTGAAAAGCTGCACAACCTTGACCCCTTCTGACTGTGCCTTTCTCCAAGTCCACATCCCTTGAGAGCCTCACAGTGGGAAGACATTTGCCACCTCTTGCTATATAGCTGCAAGTGGAGACTCAGAGGCAGCTTTCTGGGGGGGGGTGTAAGAGACCTCTTATAAGACCTCTTCTTCAGCAGAACCCATTACCCATCTCTGCCGTCTGTACTCTGGCACAGGGGTCCCAGTGCATAGTTGTTGCTGGAGGTCAGAGTGGTTTGGGGTTAGACCGCAGAGTTGAGGAGGCAGACAAAGCCACCACATGGGATGTGGCTCACACCACTGAGGGCTCACCAGTTGCCATCCAGACTGGACTGCATGCTCTCTGGGAGCGCAGCTTGGCTTCTCAAGGCTTGGCTGGACTCCTGCAGCAGCTGGATGGAACCTTTCTGTGTCTGCGATTTTCCTCAGTTATTGGTGTCCTTCTCATTAGCGGAGCACATGCAAAATGGCTTTAAGAGGAAGTGAGGAGTGGCCCAGCTTGCCCAGTGGCCAAGTCCTTGGTCACTGCTGTTTCTGTTCACCCTCAGGCCCTATTCAGAGCTGTGGTTGTTGGGGACTTGGTGACAAGACCCAGAGCCAGGAGAAACAGGTGGCCCAAATCCTGAGGACATGCTTCTCTAGGCACCGGGGCCTTGTGTGTGAAGCTTATCTGGAGGACACGTGGTCCTGTCTCTTGGTCCTCCTCCCAGATGTCCCTCCTCCTGGGACTCTTCTCTCCTCACGCCTGGGCCTGCCATTCACAGCCTCTGAGCAAGACTCAAAGCCCCTTCAAGCCTCTGTTGCTTTTTTTTCCCCCTTGTGAGTGGGAGCCACCTGCCAAGGTGCTGTGGGGGATGCTGTGACCTTGGATTTCAGAAAGATGAAATCTGGGCCTGGAGAGGTGGCTCAGTGCTTAAGAACACATGTTGACCTTCCAGAGGACCCAAGTTTGGTTCCCAGCATCTATGTTAGGTGGCTCACAAATATCTCTACCTCCAGCTCCAGGGGATCTGATGCCCTCTTCTGTGGGCACCTGCACACATGTAGCATATACTCACATAGACACATAAACACTAATCCCCCTTTTTTGTAGGTGAAAGTTAAGTATCAAATAAAGGCAAGATGATGCTGTGTGTCTTGGATAGAATTCTTAAAGCAGGCTTCCTTTGTCCTCCCCTCCCTATCTTTAAAAACAACTCTGCTGAGATATAATTTACATACCACAATGTTCACCCTGCTTAATGTCCAGTTCAATGATTTTCAGGAAACTCTTCAACTCCTAAGATGCCTCTGTTCATGCTTTATTTGGCATTAAAAAGCGAAGGGCTAATTGAATGTCTAGAAGTGAACAGTTATCTCAGCTGCTTTCAGGGAAGTCTTGTGTGCCTGCTTCCTGCTGGTAACAATTCACCTTTTTCCACTAAAAACCTTGATGCTGGGCCTTTCAGGGAAACCTAGACTGGGTTTATAGTTCTTTCTATAGTTGTCCATGAGGAGAAGCTTCATGGGTTACCCAAGGAGAAGTGACATGTGCAGTCAGTGTCCAGACCCTTCCTTCAGCATAGGTCCACTGTGCAGCACCCCTGCCCCACACCTCTAGGCTAGGATGTGGTTTCCTTCTCCTCCTGCTAATACCCAGCCTCAGATCCAAATCCCAGACTTGCCTTGGGCCCAGATGAAGCAAGGCCCTGAGACCTGTGACTGGAAGGCCCCATGTTTATTATTATCCTAGAATTCTGGGAATGGGAGTGTGAAGGAGTGTCACTGATCTAGGACCAAGGTGTGGACAGGCTTGTTCCTCCTAGGGGCTCTGAGAGAATCTACTTATTAAATACCTTTCCAACATCTCTAGGCTCCAGGTTCCTAGCCCATGGCCCTTATTCCATCTTTACAGCAGCTGGTCTTCCTCCTCCCAGCACACTGGCCTCCTCTGCTTTCTGCTTCCCCACTCCATCAGAACCTTACAGTCATTCAGGAATGTGGTTTGCTCAGGATGCTTCCAAGTTTAAGATCAGCTGGATTAAGCATTTCACTTTCATCTGCAGCCTGACTTCCCCTTTTCATGGAGGCTGGAATATCCATAGATTTCAGCAATGCAGACAGGCAGATTTCTGGGTGGCCACTATTCTGCAGACACAGCTCAGTTGCTTGGCCCCACCTCCTTCTACTATAGAAAGGAGTTGAAGACTCTGTCCCAGGGCTGCAATGAGGCAGAGGAATTCTAGCTGATAGTTGTTGAGTCTACTGATCCCTCAACCCCAATATCCACAGTGATGGCCCAGTGCAGTTGGCCATGAGTTGGACAGGGCTGCTGTCTACAGTCAGGGCAAGGTAGAGGGCTCAAGGCTTGCATCCTGGGAGGGAACCATGAGAATGTGAGTGTACAGCCCCAGTCAGGTGGGCTAGATGTCAGAGAGGGTTTCCAGGCCTTAGCAGGGGTTCTTACGAGAAGGCTGAGCTTATGTGTCAGACAGCTATTGGATGGTAAGCTCACTCCAGGGATGAGACAGTGGCCTTTTCCAGCAGATGGAGCCTGTACTGACTCCTAGTAGAGTCCTCCCACTCCTGCACTGAGGGATTCTGGGTACAGGTGTGGCTGAGCTCACAGCCACGATGTCTAATACAGACAGGGGCAGCCAACACTTGGTGTATGCACACTCACAGACAGGAAAACAGAGTGAACCAGAAATTGTGCACAATAAAGCTGCTGTGAAAAGGCTCAAGTTTCATCCTCCAAGCCAATGAAATAAAAAGTACATGCAAAAACCTCATTTTAGGGAGTGGCGAATGAATGTATCTTAGGAACTTGGATTTAAGAGTGCCATTACTTACTCCTTTAAAACTACCCTTTACTCCTAGCATTCTGCCGGGGAGATATAATGAACTCCGAGGCACACACCATCATTCTCCTTCCTTGAGAGCTGACAGCCAGGAGCTGAACACCCAGACTCCTAAATATATACCTCACGTTCCCACATAAAGCACTGAGTGTCCGCACATCCATTTCCTGGGATGAATTTGTTGGACACCCCCTGATGGCCTTTGAGGGCCTCACTTCTCCTGATGGGGATTCACAGATCCATCTGTGGGAGAAAGATACAGGCCCCATATCAGACCCTTTCTCGGCACAATTCTGTCTGAAGTGCTGGGACATGCTGCAGAAGGGAAGCCTGCAGCCCCTGGTACCCAGCCCAGAGTCTCCTATTCACTAGGACTGTGTGGGTATGAGAACCTGTATTCTATATACCACAGGCGATGCTGAGGCTGTGGGCCCAGGGTCTCACTACAAACACCATGTGGTGACATGGAAGGGGTAGGGAATGTTAGTAGGAACCATAGGTCTGCTCTCTAGTCCTGACTCTCAGTTCCATACTGGGTGGTACTGACAGGTCACCCCTTTCTTTAGGCCTCTGTTTATAAACACAAGGTGATCCTGAAGATCCTTCATGTCCGAACATGCCACTGGCTCTTCCTCACACAGGCACTTGGACTTCTAGCTCAGTTCCTCATGCCTAGAGAAGTTAAGGGACTTAACTGAGCCACAGAGCTAGGAAGAGTGGAAACCAGAACTGGTGAAGTTCACTGAACTGCTGGGTGCCCCATTCCTTGCTGTGTGCCTTCCACCATCCAAGAAGACCCTGCAGAATAGCTGTGGCCTCTAATAAATGAATAAGCATTTCCAATTTGTCTGAGACAGCCAGAAGAGAGTCTACACCAAGGGCAATCTGGCAAATTCCTTTCTGCCTCCAGAGCTCCCCCACCAGGGAGCAGATGCCTGTGGCCAGATCCATAGGAATTTCCTACAACTTGAAGCCAGGCTAGCAGCTAGGTGGGCTTTCCAATGCATTTGAGAAGGGGCTTGGGATCACTACCCAGGCCCCAGTGCCACTTTGCTGCAATTGCTGGCTGTACACATGTACACGAATACACACAAACACTCATGCTCACACTTGCATATGCACATGCACACCTCATACCCCCATGCACACCTGAACATGTGCATACATTCATGCAAACACACATTTCCACATGTATACACTTATACCCATGTTCACATACACTTGTGTATGTACATGTTCCTACAAGTATACTCGTGGGCATTGCCACACAATGTATATGTACACATATTTTCACACATCAATGTACAATACTATCACACACACACACACACACACACACACACACACACACACTCACACACACACAAACAAACACACAGTTACAGTCTGCAGTAGTTCCCAAAGGCTTGACCCAAGAGCAGATTCTCCTGCTCTGAGTGGCCACTCAACACAGGCAGCAAGATCACCAAAAGCCAGTGTGGTGGTATTGTGTTCCCCAAAATATTGTGCACCCTAATAAATTTATCTGGGGGTCAGAGAACAGACAGCCACTAGATACAGAGCCAAAAACTGTGGCTAGAAAATGGGTCAGAGCAAGCCATAGCAGAAGCTGGGCAGTAGTGGTACACGCCTTTAATCCCAGCACTTGGGAGGCAGAGCTAGGCGGATCTCTGTGTGTTCAAGGACACAGCCAGCATGGAGACACATGCCTTTAATCCCAGGGAGTGACGGCAGAAAGAGAAAGATATATAAGGCGTGAAGACCAGAAACTAGCAGCATTTGGCTAGTTAAGCATTCAGGCTTTGGAGCAGCACAGTTCAGCTGAGACCCATTCGGATGAGGACCCAGAGGCTTCCAGTCTGAGGAAACAGAATCAGCTGAGGAACTGGCAAGGTGAGGTAGCTGTGGTTTGTTCTGCTTCTCTGATCTTCCAGCATTCACCCCAATAACTGGCCTCAGGTTTGATTTTATTAATAAGCACCATTAAAGATTCCTGCTACAAGCTAGCTACTGCAATGAACAGACAAGAACACTACATGTTTTATAAAAATTCAACTTGAGCTGAAATATTTTGAGGCTGTACTTTGGCTAAACAGCTCACATCTGAACCTCCTAGTGCAGTTTGGTCTGAAGCACAGCTTGGTGAATCTGGGGTTCACTCATATGTGCCTGGGTACCCAGCCAGAGCAGTTCAGGGATGAGCTGGCCATGACTCCCAACAGCTGTTGGCATTGGAAATCTATTCACGACATTTCTCAGTCATCAATCTCCCAGCCCAGCAGTCATGGCCGTATTGCAGCATGGAAAAGTAGATTTGTCTGCGACAGGCTTTGAAGCCACGTCAAAGCAGCCATCAAAGGAAACAGGGCATTTTCAAACAAAATCCATTTCCCAAGCATGACAGTAAAAAAAAAATATTTATCACATGAAAGATGCAAAACCTGTGTGATGTCTCGATGCTGTGTTAGTCACGCAATGTGTGCACCGTGGAAACGTGTGCAAAACCTGTCATGTCTGTGATTTTGAAGGGGGTAGGGGGTGGTGAGTTCTTTTCCTCTGGAAATTCTTAATTTCCCAACCTAGTCATGCTGCCTGGGCACCAGAGGCTGAGGAAGGAGGCATACAGAGCTTACAGCCAGACAGGCTCAGCAAAGGGCTGGACAAAGGATCTGTGCATGTCTGGGACACAGTGAATGAGCCCTGTGCTTATCTGCTTCTGTCAGCCCTGGGCTTTGAAGGGCATCCATGCTGATACTTGTGCACAAGGTCAGACAAGGCTCCTGCACTGAGTCTAGGATTATCCAGACTACACTTTCTTCCATTATTTAGACTCTGTGCTCTACAAGTGCTCTCTCTCTCTCTCTCTCTCTCAAACTCTATTTCTCTGGTGTGTGTGAGTGTGTGTGCAGGATAAGTGGGCGTGTTATGTGTGCTTGTGTGCATGCATGTGGAGATAAAACACCGACTTCAGATGTCACTCCTTAGGTGCCATCCTCTGTGTTTTTTTAGACACAGTCTCTTACTATTGGAACTCACCAAGTGGGACAGGCTATCCAGCCAGTGATCCTCCTTTCTCTGGCTCTCTGGTGATGGGATTACAAGCAAACTACTATGTTCAACTCTTGAGCATAGGTTTTGGGGCTCAAACAACGGTCCTCATGCTTTCAGGGCAAGAGGTTTACCAAGTGAGCCATCACCCTGGCCCTTCAAGTATATTTTCAAAGTGCACCATTAGGCACCCTCAGCACACACACTAAATCATCAGAAGGCAAACTGCCCACCTGTGAGGACCAAGGTCTCCCAGACTCAGATCTAAGGGTAAGTTCTCTGCTCAGAGAGCCTGCCAACCTCAGGTTCCCCTCCACATCCTGCCTTGAGGTTGGAGTTGGACCAGAGAGGATACTCTGATACACAGGCCTTGACAGTGGCTCTTTGGGGTAGAGACATGGACTCAGGTTTCCCACCCTTTCACCTGAGTGGTGGCTCAGACAGTGGTAGAACTTGGCAAACTGGTGAAGACACATGGGCTTAAGGCACTTTTTTCTGTGTGCCCTTAGACAGGAAAAAACAAGATTCTATGTGTTTAGGCTTAGAGTGTAATGGAGACCACTTCCCTAATTCAGAACCAGCAAGGTGTAGCTCTGTAGAGTCAACATGGCCCAGAAGTGAAAGGCAGGACCGCTGAGCCGCTCTGTCTGCGTCTAGAATGTATCTTCCCCCTTACTATTTGTGTAGCCTGCCATAAGCCTCTAAACCTCTCCATGTTTCAATTTCTAAATATGGGAATCTCAGAGTGGATGTAGAAACTGCTTCCTATGGGGTTCCTACAGGGAATGTGTAATTTAGCAATAGAACCTTCCACATTCTCCATGGGCATGTGTTGGCCACTAAGTATTGTAACTGTTACTGGTCAAGTGTTTTGCTGGAAACTGTGGGTAGAATGATGAGTGAAGGTGTGGGGCTTCTTGGGATGGCTTCTTGTCATCTTCTGATCTTCCCCACTGTATCTGCCACAGAGTGCTTTAGAATCCCAGGCAGCTCCTCCATCCTTCTCAGAGATTGTATGAATCCAGTACCTGCCACTGCCCTGGAATGAGTAGCCTAATGAGGCCTTCGGAAGGTCTGTTCCTGATCCTAGGCCCCATCTCTGCCAAAGTCAGGGGATAATGAGAAGTGAGGAAAGCCAGGGCATGAGCATCCCAGCACCTCAGAGTGGAGTCCACTGTATCCAGACTGACCATGGAGGCCGGGGAGTTGGGTAGGTGGGCAGACCATCAAACATGCAGCCCAGGGCCAGTCCTATAGTTAGGATCTTTAAAGTCTGCCAGAAGTCTAGGGGTTAAAGGATTGGCCCACAGGGTGTTCCACTGAGTGGTGCAGAGGAGTTTTGAGTGGTGAAGTCTTATAGGAAAGTCTTTAGGTCTCTGAGGATTTGTTGTCAGCGGTGCCTGTGAGACTCCAACCCATTTACCCATCCTCTCTTCTGTGTCCTAGCCACATGATGAGTGGTTCTGCTCTGCCACTACCATTGTGTTGCTGCTCACAGCCCAAAGGAACAGTGCCAGCATTGGATTCTCCAATGCTATGAGACAGGACAAAGCTTCTGTCCTTGTAACTTGATTTTCTCAAGTATTTTAACAGTGGTTGTAAGCTGATTAACACACCCCCTGTGGTTCTGAGGTTCTGTAGGAAAGTTAAGTTCCTCATGGCTTGGGTCCTGCTCCTCTAGGCTGCCCAGGATCCTGGTGCTCACGACCCAGCATAGAAGTCAAAGAAACCTGGAGCACCACCAGCACAGTGTGGTCAGGGAACTGAGAGTGGCCTAGCAGTGACAAGCTGCTGTTTGAACAGGTCAAGAAGGGCCCCAGACCATCTCATGTACCCATCCACTCTACTTATCTCATACAACCTGTAGCACACTTAGCTCCTTGGACCGCAGACTTCCTAAGCTCCTTGCCTCCTGCAAGGCCCCAGACAGGGCATGGAATTGTGGGACAGCATATAGGACAGGGTGCACACCACCCAGGGCCTGCCTTCTGAGCCCTCCCTGCATTTCTTGACAAGGTTCTGCTAAGCACAGTGGGAGGTCTCCCAAATGCATCCGTGCCACACGTAGAGCTAGGGGGCCCAGGAATCTCCTCCTACACTAGTCTCCAGATCAGCATCTTGGCCATAACATAACCTACAATAAAAAAGAATATTCCCTGTACTACACTCATAAAGCACAACACACACACACACACACACACACACACACACACACACACACACACACACCCCTCTACATGGAAAACAAGTTTACAAAACAGCAAACAAAACAGTTTATATGTCATGGTTAATCTCATTATCAACTTGACTAGATTTAGAATTGAGTTGCCTAGGAGACACACCTCTCTAGGTGTGTTTATGAGGTGTTTCCAGTGAGGTTTAACCGAGAAGATGTAAGTATATCAACTTGACATAATCCAGAATCACTCTTGAAAGGGAGTCTTAATGAGGATTGTCTACACCAGGCTGGCCTGTGAACTTGTCTTTGGTGGATTGCCTTGATTACAATAATTGACATGGGAAGACTCAGCCTACTGTGGTGGCACTGTTCTCTGACTCTGGGAGAAAGTGAACTGAGCAACGAGCATGCGTACAATCACCCTGTCTGTCCCTGGTTGTGAGTGTGACATGACTGGCTATTTTAAGTCCCTGCCACCATGCCTTCCCTGCCAAGATGAATTAGATCATCAAACCGTCGCCAAACCAGCCCCTCCTCCTTTAAGTGCTCTTTGTCAGGTATTTTATTACAGCAACAAGAACATAACGGGTGCACTACGTGTGACTAGATCTGAGACCTTCTACTTTGTTCTGGAATACTCCATTAAGGAAGAGGAATGCTGGCTGTGTGCTAGTAAACCAGTTTCATGACCCATTGATGGACAGCGGCCAAAGTTTGAAAGCCACTGACGTAGATCAGAATAAATGTTAAAATTCCTGTCCACCCTTCTTATTACTTGAAATTTAACAAATAAATATCACTATTGTAAACACCAGTGATGGCCATTTTGGATGATGCTATTTCAAAGTGCATATGACCGCTAACTGTCCCAAGATGTTGATGTGGCAACCCATTGGGAGAAAGGAGGATCTACCACACATGCAATAAATATATCTAGGGTAGTGATTTTTTTCTTGGACAGTAATGTAGCTCAAGCTGCCCTCAGACTGGGAAGTCTCCTGTCTCTGCCTCCTGTGTTTTGCTGGGGTCATAGGTAAATGCCACTGTGCTGAGCCCAGGGCACTAGGCGACCCCTGAGAGAGGTTAGAGGTCATTCTTTATAAGGACACTACCAGATTTACAACAAGTCCACCATAAGACACTCCCAGATCCACAGGAAATCCACCATAACGACATTTACAGATCCATGGGAGATCCACATAAGGACATTCACAAATCCATGGAAGATCCACCATAAGAACATACACAGATTCATGGGAGGTCCACTATAAGGACATTCATGCATCTGTGGGAGTCCAGACATAAGGACACTCACAGATCTGTGGGAGACTGGACTGGTAGGCCTCACAGGAGATTTCTAAAGGACTCAGAGTGGAAACTGTCTTACCACCTGGGTGTCAGAACCCTGCTTAATAGCTACATTGTGTCTTTGACTATAAAACATGTGAAACACATTTACTATCTCTGAACACAGGCAATATGTTTACAGAACAGCATCTTCCTAGAGGATTCAGGAGGCAGGATGTAGGCATCCCTGTGTTCCTGCCAGGCATGAATGCTGTGTGGGCCAGGGACAGGGCACTGCTGGGCCTCAATGACATGCAGACAACCATCTCAATTGTCAGGGGTTGCAGCCCTGCCACAGCCTCAGCTTGTACCCAGCTTGTGCCACTCAGCACTCCAGGAGCAAACCTCCTCTTGCATTAGCTTCTGTCCTTAGCTACCAAACCTGATCCTTCACAGCCCTCTCATACCCAGAGGCAATGTAACTAAGGCTCATCTCCTAGCTTCTGCCAACAGCCTCTGTGCACAGCAGAAGCCACTGCTAATGTGATAGCCTGATGGAGGAGACACAGTAAGGGAACCACCCTGTGGGTAGAGCAAGCCCAAGTCCTAGCCAGAGCAGATGAAAGCACTCATGCACACACACCTGTACCTGTGCAAGCAGGACACAGACAGATACTATTCCTGAGCTAGAGCTGGACCCAGGATCTCAACACAGCTGCATCTTAGAGACATCTTAGAGGAACAAAGCAACTAAGTGCTGATGTCCAGACCCACCCCAACCCAGCCCTGACTAAATTCAATTCAGTTTTCCTGCCTTTGATTTATTTATCTACCCAGGTGACTCTAACATACAGCCATGGTTTAGGACCACTGGGCTGAAGGCAGCAGTTTCTGACTCCAGTATGTGTCTGAGAATCCACCTCACAAGTTCATTAAAAATGTAGACTACCCCAAATGTTCCTCCCATCCCTGAAGGGTGATTCTCACCACAGCAGGAGCTCCTGCCTGATCTGCAAGACTCAGGGTCCACTGTCAACACCTCAAGTCCCAGCAGCCAGGCAACCTCGGTGCAGCATCACTTGATCTGACACCACCGTTTCCTTAGGTATCACAAATGCCACTCTAGAAAAGCACATTTCCTTCTCTCAGACGGAGTAAGACGCTGTCATTACCTCCCTTCCAAGGGCCTCCGGAAATTTAATAACTTGTGTCTGTGAGGTCTATTTTCTTCACCTGAGCATTATGGCGTTTTATCTCCCTCCTGGAGTTTCTAAGCCCACTCCTACCCCTGTCTCCCCTTTAAGCCCAATACAGAGAGTTTTCAGACACCCTTGTATGCTTAAAAAAAAAAAAAAGCCTGAGCCATTGCTGGGCTGGCTACCCTGGTCCCAGACCCCGGTGCTCAGTTCCTGTCCTCCTCCTCCCTGCTCTTCACACTCTTAGAAATGGCCAATTCTTGAGAAGCTCCATCTTTCCTCTCAGATGTTTCTCTCGGGTGTTCTACAGAACACACTCTGAGGAACGGATGAGAAAGCCTTGCTCCACCCTGCGGCAAGGCTGCAGGAAGGCTTCTGGGGGAGGGAAAGTCTGACCAGTTGAGGAATTATAGGTCTAAGGGGCTCTTTGTGGAGCTCTGCTCTTTTGAGTTACCAAGAGTCTTAGGATGGGAGAAGGGATTTTGAAATCAAGATTCCAGAAATGCCCAGGCACCCCTCTAAGCAAGAAGCAGCCTGTCTCCATAGAATGTGGCATATTCTTTAGGTGTGGGGCTGGAGAAAAAGGTGACACAGAGCATTGCAGGAGGGACAGAGAGACAAGTTCAACTGTCTCCCAGACTCCAGAACCCTCACCTTCCAGGACAAGTTAGACGGGGCGATGGCTGTGCTGCTAGAGAGGTGATTGTTGCTGCCTGACTACGCGAGGTCAGCAAAACGCAGCTTCTTTTAGCCACACGACATTGAGAAGCTAAGTCTAGGGAGATTATTCTGGGGACCGATGTAGCCAAGAAAAGCTGTCTGAGTTGCTATAAACACAAAAGGATAGAGGCTGCTTTATTGCCTTTGTGAGGATTTCAGACAGTCAGGGCTAATGAAGGCCCTGAGCCACACTGTCCCAGACTCTGAAGGGACTTCAGAAGGAGAAGATGAAAGGTGGGGTGCAGCCCTGACAACCTGGCCCTCATTATAAGTGACTCCAATGCTTCCTGGCAGCAGGCAAGCTTCACTGTGCACATCTCCAGGCCAGTGGCTCAGGCTTTTCTTAGGGAGCACAGAGAAGGCCCTGGAAGACAGGGCACCACTGATGAACAACATCTCCAAGGCCAGAGATGTGGACACCTCAGGTACCCAGCCACACCAGCTCCTCAGAGCCCTGATCCCAACATCAGACATCAGCCAGTCACCAGAGTCCACTTTGTGCGAGGACCCAGGATGGTAGAAGGCTCCAAGTTTAGCAGGCCAGAGTTGAACTGCCAGCCTGCCACTCACAGGTTGAGGCTGGGCAAGCTCCTGACCCACTGGTTACTCAAGCAGCGGAAACAGGATAAACAGAATGTCTACCTCCTAACAGTTGGGTAAAGCCATTTTTCACATGCAGTGCTTAACGCTGCCTGAGCCATGGTAGACTTGCTATCACCATTACAACAGTACCCAGGCTAAGATACCTATTCCTATATGGCACATGGCAGCCCAGCACACTGAAAGACCCCAGGCTGAGCAGCCAGATTTCCACTTGAGACCTTGCTCTATCTTCTACCAGCTGCAGACTTGGTCATGTTTGCACACACTTCAAAGCTTTTGGATCTTCCTCTGTAAAAGTAACACAATAACTATACTTGCCCTGTCTACCACAAAGCATTTGGGTGGGGTGTATTAAGTTACACACTCAGGCCAGCACATCTGTGGACCTCCTGACTTGGTGCAAGAGAGGCCTGGCTAGCCTGTATGCACTGTAGCACAACTACCCTGAGTTCAAAGCCACCCTGGGTTACTTGAGATTGACCCAGTCTAGGAGAGAAACAGTCAGGCAGGGGTGGCACACACCTTTAATCCCAGTACTTGGGAATCACATGCCTTTAGTCCCAGCACTAAAAAGGAAATAATATGGCTGGGTGGAGAAAGGCATGAGGATACAGGAACTAAAGGATTTTCAGGCTGAGGAGTCCTAGAAGTAAGAGGAGACTTGTTCTTTTGTCTCTCTGACATTTGTCTTTCAGCATTAACCCCAATATCTGGCTCTGGTTTTAAGAGAATGCTTGGAGAACCACACTGTCCTAGTACTGTTGGCACAACTGAACACCATAGACTGGGTAATTTGTAAAGAACAGTTTATTTTGCTCATGAAGGAATTATGCTCAAGAGCATAATGCTGGCCCCTGTGAGGGCTTCCTCCAGGGAGGGACTTCCTACAGAATCCTGAAGCATCACATGGGAAAGAGAGTTATGGGAGATAACTTAAATGTCTTTTACAATATACTCACTCTTGGGATAACAGACCCACCCACCCCCCATAGCCTGTCAATAAATGAGTAGATTCACCCACTCATGAGGGCAGAGCCTTCATGACCCATTCACCTCCCAGAGCCACCTCCACAGTACTATTGCACTGGGTCTCAAGTTCTCCATGTTCATTCTTGGGGAAAACATTTAAGTCGAACACATTCCAAGCAAGGGAACTGAGGCTTGGAGAGGTTAAGTATCCCATGTCAGTAGGAAAATTAGGCAAGCAGGACCCCATATCTGGAGCATGTCACTGATGGCTCCTCCCAGGCTCTAGCCCTAACTAGATGGCTGTGGAAACAGCAGCTTTGTAGCCAAAATCTCTCCATCAGCAGCACAGTTATCCGGGTCATGGAGAGCCTAGCAAAAAGATGACCCTTGAATGAAGCATGTGGCCGAGCCATTAGGAGAGTGGTCAATGGAAAGCCGCTCACAGGAAGCAATTTGTACTTTCTTCTGGGTTGCTTGTAAGCAAAATAAGCTGCTTTGGAGTGCACAGTCAGGGAGGAGTGGGTGCTCTCTCTCACACAAAGAGCAGCTGATGGTAACCTGTTCTGACAAGAGGCCAGCACACAACCATCTGGAGACTGCCTATGCTTCCCACTGTGCTGCGCTGCCCAGCTGGGGCAGAGGGAAGCATGGCCAGGGTCCAGTGCCAAGGCACGGTTGTTGACTCCCTAGCTCAGGGCAGGCCTGGGGCTGAAAGGGGAAGGCAGTCACATGGGCAGCAGAGAACATCAAGGGTGGTCTTTCTTCATACTCTCTCGGTGGTTCTCCTTTTATGTCCCCCAGTAAATCAAACTGAAATCAATTTAGGATGGGGATAGTCAGAGAGATGTGTGGCACTGAAGTCAATGAACTGACTGAAGATCTTTGTAGATGGCACAGTTGGTGGAGAAAGACATGAGCATGTGATAGGGCAAACACTCGCTGTCCCCAGAATGGAGGAAAAGCACAGACTCTATGAACTGGGTCCACTTGAAGTGATTGAAATGTATACCATGCTATGATTATTAACCCGTCACACAGCACGTGAAGCATGTTCATTACATCACTTCATCTTTGGAGTAACCCATAAGTATGACCACCCCTGCTTCTGCATAAAGAAACACAAGGAGGGCTGTGTCACACAATGGATTGTACTACAAGTGTTAGGGAGATAACTCAGTCAGTAAGGTGTTTGCCATGAATGTGAAAGGACCTGAGTTCAACTCCCAGAACCCATCCAAAAAGCCAGATATGGCAGTACACACTTGCAATCTCAGCACTGGGAGGGTGGTAACAGTCTGAGTTTCAGGTTCAGTGGTGAGAGACCTTGTCCCAAAAAATAAAAGTGGAGAATGATCAAGGAAGGCACCCAACCTTGTGAATTCATGTGTATATATGTGTATGTGCACTAGCATGCACAAATGCATGCACACTAATGTAACAGACACACACAGATGTAATAAGTGGGGTCTAGGAGCAGAGAAATCATCCATGCATGCTACTCTACCCTATTCTGTCCTCTGCCTCTACTACAAACCAACCCATCTCATCCCAAGAGAGGCATATTCAACCCAGTACTCAGAGGCCCAGAAAAGCTACAGAACATTATATGTTGAATAAAATGAGACAGAACTCAATAGGGATACTGTCACTTACTTGACGACCTCAGTGCACAATACTCAGAAGCAAGAGCTTTGGGTGGGTGAAAATATATTTATTAAGCAATCAAATAAAAGTGCTCTGGGCCCAGACTGCACTCTAGCATATAACTTATTTTTATAAATACAAACCTAGTCTTATCCAAATGCTTGAAAAGAAAGTTGCCTTTCAATAGAGAATCTGCATTTAAGCATAAAGGAATATGTCTGAGTTATTCACTAGAGACAGGAGATCTGATGACTGGTGTATATTTAGCATTTAGAAAGCCTGGGGATTCAGAGGGCTTGCTGCAGGCCTGAAGATAGGCCATGTGCACAGAAGTGCTGGATAAAGCATGTAAGCATCAATTGCAGCATCATGGGTATTCTCTCTATAAAGGAAGTCACAAGGACAACAGTGGCAGGGCTATCTTTTTGCAAAATGAAAATGTGTCTACAGGTCAAGAGGGAGAAAAGCATGTTCAATATTCTACTAAGTGACCATCTACCACATACAAAGCCCCTGGGTTGGGTACTCAGCATCTACTGGAGGCAGCAGGTGAGTCTTTGCCTCATGGGGCACACCCTCTATTGACAGAAATAGATATTTGGAAAATCAAGCAGAAATCTTAGGCATTCCAGTCTGTGACACAGTGGAGAGGGGCTTTAGGAGGGAAGGTACTGTCTAGACATGGTGGCTAACTTAGGTCACACTTGAGCTGGCATCTAAAAGAGGAGAGGAACCAACCATGAGCAAAGGAGATGGCAAGGATAGCACTCTTTATTGCCAGAATGAGTTCAATGATCAAAGATAGACAATGGTCCCAGTGGGGTTGGTAAGAGTGAGTTAGGCAAGAGACTGAAGAGAGATGGCTGGAGCACTGTGAGCTTGGCTGAAGAGTGAAACCTTAGCAAAATAGTGATGGGGAAAGTTGGAAGGGTTTTGAGCAAAAGAGCATTGGGAACTGAGAGACAACCTGAAAAGTTCATTTTGGTGGACAGTGGATAGAAGGAGGCCGCCTAGGATAGACTGAGCCACTGGGAGAAGATATGGCTTGGATGAAGCTGGAAGATTGGAGAGGGATGCCGGGCGGTGGTGGCGCATGCCTTTAATCCCAGCACTCGGGAGGCAGAGCCAGGCAGATCTCTGTGAGTTCGAGGCCAGCCTGGTCTCCAAAGCGAGTTCCAGGAAAGGCACAAGGCTACACAGAGAATCCCTGTCTCAAAAACCAAAAAAAAAAAAAAAAAAAAAAAAATTGGAGATAGAAAGAGATAGCTGGATTTACAATATACTTTGGGAGTAGAAACACCACTTTAAAGTTAAGTAAAGGTGAATTCACTCAGACAACAAACATTGAAGATCAACAAACACGAAGCCTGAGGATTTATTCTTTCCCACATCCATAGGGTTTTAAAACTACAGAGGGTCCCAGGGGGAAGCAAAGCTTTGGAAGCAACAAATGAAGCTAAATAATATGGCATGCAAGTGGGTGTTTGGATGAATGGATAGATAGTGATATAATACATAGATGGATGATAGACAGACAGACTAGCAATACATAAGAAATGGATAGACCAATAGATAATATGATAAATAAGCAGACAAATGATAGACAGACGATGTATGTGGTGTTTGAGTAAGAACACCTGCCCCACAGGCTCATGCATTTGAATGTTCGGTCCCCAGTTTGTAAGAAATGTTAATGAAGGACTAGGAGGTGTGGCCTTGGTGGAGGAGGTGTGTCACTAGGGTGGGCTTTGAGGTTACAAAAGCCCACACCATTCCAGTTTTCTCTCTCTCTGCCTAGTGGTTGTGGATCAGATTTAAGTTTTTCTCCAGAGCTGCCCTGAGCTCTGACTGCCTTCCCCCAGCACCAGATTCTAGACCTAATCTAAGCCAAATGTGCTCATATCTGGTGACTCCTAACCACACCCAGACTTCCTGTCTAACATACAAGGAACGTCTCCCAGGAAAGACAGGCAAACGTTAAGAGAAGAAAGCTGCAAATGTTCCGAGAAGAAAGGCTGAATACCTTTCTACATGTACATTCAAATTTCTCCCATTCCCATTTTATTTCAACAAGAAGAATAAGCACATGAGATCTCTGTTTTACTCCTTTTTCTTCTAATTCTACTTGGTGTCACCTCTCTCGTGCCTTCTACCTGCATAATACATCTTGTTATCATACTGCAGTTGCTGCATCTTAAGTACCTGATAATTATCATATTTCTAGAGCCTGTTAACATGCACTTTCCCCCCCGCGAGAGCCTACTCAATCTCCATGTGAGCCATTTATTTCATTTTTTAGGAACATCACAGGTGGGTGCTCTGTGGAAAAGCAATCATTAATCTCATTAAAACAGCAGGGCAAGGCACTGAGAACACATCTCCTGACACACTCAGAGTGGAGACTTGTGGCTCCTGAGACCCCCAAATTGAGTTTTGTTCCTTTTAGTCATAATGAGTGGTTAAATTCTAAAGCAAACTTAAAACAAAATCTTTGAAACTTGACCTGAGGCTGCAGATCCTGTCGCTAGCACTCACTTCATGGTATTGTTAGCCAGCCCCAGAAAAACCATGTGGACAGCTGCACCTGCCCAGCATTTGTATGTGCATTTTCTAAAGATGGGTGACTTTGAACAGGTTAGCATTAGAACAATGGGAACATCACTGGATGTGGTGGAAGCAGAAAGATGAATAATTTAGCAATAGATCAGTAATTGAGGTTAATCTGCCCTATGAGATTCTGTCTGGAAAGAAGACAATGGGTGTCAGGGATGTAGCTCAGTTGGTAGAGTGCTTGGCTAACTTGCATAAAGCCGTGGGTTGAATCCCCAGCATGGTGATGCATGCCTGTGATCCCAGTACTTGAGGATGGGGGAAGATCAGAAGTTTGAGGTCACTCTCAAGTATGTAGACCTTATGTCAAAAGGGAGAGAGGGAGGGAGGAAGGGAAGAGGAGAGAGGAAATGATAGAGGAAAGGAGAAAACTGGGAAATTGAGGTAAGGATGTGGCCCAATGCTAGAATTTTTTTCTAACATATGCAAGAACCTTGGCCCAACCAAACACTACACAAAACACAAAAAGGAAAACATCACTGACTTTCTCCCAGCCCCAGTGGCCCTTCTACAGGGGCCATCTAGACACCCAACAATCTACAGTCATTTTGTGGAATTCCAAATCACTCAGTCCAAGTAACACTCTACAGAGGTTCAAGAGCAGATCTGGGAAGCCATGGTTTACATGACTTGCGTTGCTCTCTAAACTCAAGCCTTACCTTCCTGTCAGGCAATGAGGAGACTACTACCTATAGACAGAAATCTGGGCACAGTGAGCATGAGCATGGCCTTCTCCCATTAATTAGCCTTCCCTTCTTGTCCTTGGGAGTCAGTGAGCTCTCTACACAGTAGTTCAAGATGTTGCCAGCTAGGCTTATGGAATTGAGAAACCAGTTCACCCAAGTCCTGCTCCAAACCATCTGATAACTAGCTCAGCACTCACCCTGGCTCCGAGCAGCAGCAGGATGGGGGAAGGGCATCCCAGTGCTAATAAAAGCACAGACAAGTGACTCCTTGAACTCATAGCCCCCTGGAATTCTGACTCTTGGTTTTGTAACAGAGGACTTATTACAGCTCAGAATGATCCAGCTCACATACAAAGACACGCTGACATAGACAGACTTGAGAACATGAGAGAGAGAGAGAGAGAGAGAGAGAGAAAGAGAGAGAGAGAAGGAAGGAAGAGAGGAGAGACCCTAAGTTCTGTTCTATGGAATAATAAGAATCAAGAAGCATGAACCCCCTTGGGTACACATGGCTAATTGGACACATTCAGAAGGGAGAAATCTCTTTCAGAGCCTATAAAATTAAAGGCAATAAATAAGCAACTAAATGTGTTTCCTCCAATCTGGAGGTGCCTCCTTTATTGGCTCATAAAGCATTGCCTGGCATGCTGGTTCTGCTAGCGACAGCTAAGAGACAAGGTTGCACCATCAGTCCGCTAATTGGAACACCCCTTTCCTGGGAAACTCCTTGGTAAAGGACTGGGGTTCAGTTCCCACTATCTCTTGGCAGGGGCTGTGGCTCAGAGGCGCTTAGAGGCTTGAGATAACTGCTGCACAGCAGCTTGTGAGGAGGTGACAGAAAGTGGGGGAGGCACACCCCCAAAGAGGCTGAGCCAGGGAGAGCACTAAGCTTGGCATCTTCTCCAAGGCCCTGGCATGCGATGTGTACGAGATGCCCAAGGGAGCTTCAGACAACACGGGCATGAAACTTCAAAGCTGACAGGAAACTGGTCTGCATTTCATGTGACTGAGGGAATAAAATGTTGAGTCAGTCCAGATTAAGGATGGGATTTGGGCTCAGTGAGACAAGTAACAATAGAACCTTCTAGAAAATGTGCTCTGAAGCTGGGGGACATGTGAGTCTGTGCCCGATGCACACCTGGAGGACTGAGCCGCTAAGCTCCACTCCCACAGCAAAACCAAGCCAAGCCTCCTGAGGGAATGTTTTAATAGTTAACATGCCCAAGGTGGCAGCCTACCAGGACAAGTGATACCTTTATGAGTCTCTGTGAGTTGCTACTACAGGGGCAGAAACCATGGCAGAGCTGGAAACATCCAGGTAAAGTGAAGTCTCTGTCCCTATCCAGGAAGCTGCATCCACTTGGTTCTGTAGAGCATCTCTAGAGAACTCACAGGAGTAGAATTGAAGGTTCTTTTTCTTTTCTTTTTTCTCCTCTTCCCCTGTGTATACATGTTCACATGTATGTGGGCACACAGGTGGGGGTTGCACATATGTACAAATGTGTATAGATGCCAGATATCAAGCCCAGATGTCATTCCTCAGAGGTAATCCGCTTTACTTTTTGAGATAGGCTCTTCACTGCCCTGGAAACTCATCAAGTAGGCTAGTCTGGCTAGTCACTGAACCCTAGGGAGCCTCTATCTGTCTCCCCAGTGCTGGGATTATAAGCACATGCTATCTTGCACAGATTTTTACATGTGTTCTGAGGTTCAAACTCAGATCCTCATGCTTGTATGGCAAGCACGTTACCCACTGAGCCCCATGTCAAATGGAGGCTATGTCTTGGTTACATCCATCCTGTGGCTTATTCTTGTCATTAATGAAAAAGAAAGCCACTATCTTCTTGGGATTCCCACTCCATTGCAGAGGAGACTCCCTCCTATGGAGCACGTTTAACAAGGCAGTGGCTTAAAGATGCCTTGGTAAGGTGCCCCAGGAGCCTTGCTGATTCAAAGTAACCAAGACAGCAGCAAAGCGAGAAACTTCACTCCCTCCTCCATGACTAATTTCATTGGAAAACTCTACAATTAAGAACAGACTCCACAGCCGTTGGTTCATAATTCATGGGCTTCCATTCGAATGGCTATTTGTCCCTGTGCTTTTTGCAATCTTGTATTCAACAATTCACACTCTTGCAGTCCCTCCTCTTTCTCAACAGTTGGACACCTGGAGCTCCACCTGGGGCCTGGCTGAGGATCTCTGCATCCACTTCCATCAGTTATTGGATGAGAGTTCCAAGACGACTGTTAGGGTGTTTAGTCAGCTAGATCAGGCCCTCTGGATAAGTGAGACAATTGAATAGCTTGATCTGTTTGGGAGGCACCCAGGCTGTGGGACCTGGACCTGTCCTTAGTGCATGAGCTGGCTGTTTGGAACCTTGGGCTTACACAGGGACACATGCTCAGCCTGGAAGGAGGGGACAGGACCTGCCTGTACTGAATCCACCAGATTTAAATGAATCCCCAGGGGTTTCTTGGTCCTGGAGGACATGGGAGTGGAGGGGAGGGGCTAGGGGAAAGGTGGGGGTGGGGGCAGGAGGGGGGAGGACAGGGGAACCCATGGCTGATGTATAAAATTAAAACACATAATAATTAATAATAATAATAATAATAATAATAATAATAATAAATAAAATAAAAATATATTTTAAAAACAAAGAACAGACACCTCAGAATTTTGCACACTGCCTAGGAGCAAATGCTTCCAAGCCATTGGGTCTTGATATCTTATTCCTGATGGTCAAAGGAGGGGCTTTGTGCTCTGGGCAAAACAAATGTACATTTGGGGCCATTTATCTAGATTTGCCTAGATAATTAGGATATAAAGAAGATCCGAAAAGCTCTTGAAGAGGGAGGGAAGGAAAATAGGTCACAAATAAGGAAAAAAACTAGATCATAAAAGCAGCACTGGGAGCTTGAAGATGGTGACTCAGTACCTTCCAAATTCCAAGGAAAATTCATTTTAACACAGAGTTCTACAGGCAGTTCACCTGCCAATCAATTGCAAATGGAGAATAAAGATATTTTTAGACAGACAGAGGCAAAAAATATGTATTTCCCATGGCCTCTTTCCTGGGAAACTCCTGGAAGACACGTTCTTACAAAAGAAGGAAGTAAACCAAAAAGGGCAAACAGGAGATTAAAGCCTGAGATTGAGCCCAGGAGCCAGGATAAGGGCTTCCTGAGATGAAGGCATACTAAGTCTTGAATGGCAGAACCAGGGCAGTCCGCGAACAATCAGCCCTCCAGAGCGGGAGGATCAAGTGCTCTGGGAAGCACACAGAAGCAGAAGGATTATAGGATACATCCAAACATTTGGAAAGTAATATCAAACTTATACGGCAGATCTGATGGAACACATGAAACCCATGAAGGCTAAATGCTTACTTAATCTTTCTTATATAGAAAGAGCAAATATAAGGATGGCTACAGGCTTGCCTGATGGTTCTCACATCCATGCCCTGCTCTGCCCCGACCCATGTGAGAGGGTGCTGGGTGCTGCTGGAACCTCAGTGCTCACAGGGTGCCTTCTATCTGAATTTAACTACTGAGAGGTACCCTAGGAAAAGGTGAACAGGAGGAGGGGACAGCCAAGGTCCCTCTACCCCTCACTCACACGTGGTCTCTTATGGTATCTTTCATAGAGATGCTATCTCCTCCTAGCCTGGACTCCTAGAAAGGCCTTCTGATGGATGGCCTTATGGAGTCTGGGAGAGCTGCTGCCCATTGGCTGTTTAGCCTTAGACATAGTAGCTGCCTCCTAGAGTTGTAACTCCTAGTTGCCTCAACTTCCCTGGGGTGGCTTTTCAGTTCCTCCATTACTGTTCAACCAATTTAAATTCACTCCCATCTGCTTCAAGGAGTGATTTCTGTTTTCCTACCTGGATACTGCTCTAGCCAGGAAGAAACTTGCTATCACAGGAGTTGCCTCCACTGTAAACAGATACTAGTTTATGCTGGTCTAACCTGGAGTGTGAGGACTAGAGCAAAGGAAGGATGCAGTTGGGGGAGGTTGAGTACAGAGGGGGTCAACCTTCATCTACCACAGAAGGAAGGCAGGATGCCATGCCTAATGGTGGTGTGCCAGGAAACAGGGATGCCAGTGTGTTCTTAGAACAATGACACAAATATGAGCTGATGGGGGCTGGGGTGAGGAGGAGGACTATGATGTAACAGAAGAGCATTTTAAGTCATTATAGGTTCCACCGGAGTTTGAACTATGTAGAGGATTACTCTGATGAATTCAGAATAAGTGCAGAAATAATGATTCAATTTGGAATGACATTAAACTCACTAACTCATAGTTCTCTAAACTGACCTCTGTCCCATGAAAAGCCAGGACATTGATTTGTCTATGGCCGTGGGATCCTGTCTCAGAAGCCTAGAACCCTGAATCAAACCCTAGAGCCAGTGGACCAGCACTTTTTTTATGCAAATTGACCTTTTGGAAGCCTCACCAAATGGGACACAGAAACGTGAATTTATGTTTCTGTTAAGGTTTCTCATTTGAACTGCACTGAAGACAGGTCTCCCATCCAAGGACTAACAAAGTTTTACCCTGCTTAACTTCCAAGATCAGATAAGAACTGTTGTGTTTAGGGTCTGTGAACATATAAATTTCCTGAGTGTTCTACCTGAGTGAGGAAAGAAAGAGGAAAGAGAGGCCTCCCTAAACGTCTTACCAGGAGGCTGGAGAAGAGAGATGGGAGATAGGGAGACTTAGTTTTTGATTGGTCAGAGCCAGGAGGGAACACTAGTCCTTGTCACCTCCCACCTTGGCCTTCTGCTTATGTTTTGTCAACTTGATACAAGCCAGGCTCATCCAAGAGGAGGAACATCACTGGAAAAAAAAATGCTTCTATCAGAGTGGCCTCTAGGCATGTCTGTGGGGACATTTTCTTAAAATGATTGATGTGGGAAGGCCCAGGCCACTGTGGGCAGTGCCACCCCTGGGCAGGTGATCCTGCATTGTCTAAGAAGGCAAGCTGAGCAAGTTATGGAAAGCAAAATAGTAAACAGTGCTCCTCCATGGCCTTGTATTCAGTTCCTGCCTCCAGGTTTTTGCCTCCAGGTTCCTGCCTCCAGGTTCCTACCCCTGGCTACCCTTAGTGATGGAATGCAAAATGTAAACTGAAATAAACCCTTTCCTCCCTAAGTGCTTTTGGTCAGGGTCTTTATCACAACAATATAAAGTAAACTAGGACAATGACCTCTAGTTTGAAATGGAATCTCTTAGAACAAGTCAAGGGTTCCTTCTGCGTGATGCCCACTGAGACTAACTATGGGACCAGCATTTGAGTGTGGGAAGCAAGTGATGACAACCAGGCAAGGGAGGAAAGCAAGACACAGAAGGGAAGGACTTTGGAAAGCGTGGTTTGCTTAGCCAGCAACATGAACAACTAGCTAAACACTTCCAGGGAAACTAGATGCTGAGAATATGCCTCTGAGCTCTCTACCCCAAAGGGTGAGGGAGCTGGGGTACTTATGTACCATCTCCTGCCCATCATCGGTCACTGGATGCTATGGGAAATGGTGTTGATTCCTCAGTACTCTGGTCTGCTCCTGCCCATCATTGGTCACTGGATGCTATGGGGATGGGTGCTGACTCCTCAGTACTCTGGTCTGCCCCAGAAGAGGGAGTACTAATGGGAAGGGACATGTAAACAAAGAAAGGAGACACTGGTGGCTACATGTTGAAGCAGGGTGTGCTGAGGAGTGGGTGGGGACACAGGTTACTGTTGGAAGACCTTGCCACCCTCTGCCCTGTCTCATCATCCTTCTTTCCTGGGCTCAGTGCCTGTTAGGTCCCAATGGCATTGTTGAGTGGGGTGATTCCTCCTACATAACTTAAATGTATCTCTTTGAATTATCTACTCCACTCACAGACTTAGTCACCCAATCCATGCCCCAGCCCATTGTGCTCTTTCTAGCCACAGTGAATTATAGTATTCCATGCTCCTGTCTAATGTCTCTATTATGTGGTAGCCTCCTGAGAAAAGGACACTGCTCCCTGGGGCCCAGGCCTATGACAAGTGCTCAACACTAGACAAAACCGACTTCCTACTAAGGCCTTTGCTACAGAGAATGTCATTTGATAAAGAGAACCAGAGTATACTCTGGATTTTGAGCCACTCACTACCTATAGCTGGATGTGCCCAGTCATCCTCTGCCAGCCACACAGGGCCCATGCCATTGATATACCTGTGCTAAGCACTTGATTATACCCGAGACTATGCTTTCTGCATCCCCAGGGCCAGGCTCTCAGAGTGCTCCATCTTAGCTCACAGACTCCTGAAGCCAATGGATTTGAAGGAGAGATCAGAGGCAGAAGGTCCAGTTGGGCTGTTCTGCAATTAAGGGGCATGCTTAAGGGCTGGGAAGGTGAGGGGTGGCATCTTGACCTCACTGAAACCATGGGGACAGTGACAACAGTCTGGATTCACAGAGAATATACAAGCTGTCTGTCTTTAGAGGCCCTTGCTCTGTCCTGGTGGGAATTTAGCAGCATGATTAATGAATGCCAATGTAGTTAATCCCAATCATACTAGAATGACTGTCCTGCACAGTGACCAAAATCATCAGTCCAGTGATACTGGAGATTAGCTAAAGCAAGATCAAACTTGCATCTGAATGGGAGACAGGGACAGAAAGTCAAGGCAGACACTCACGACTTGAAGTCTTCCTACCTGTTAATGACCTAGCCTCGAAACCTGAAGTGTATGTAGTCCACAGATCAGCCTGGGCTCTCTCTAGTAGAATGTCAGAAACACTGATTACTGTATTGTGTTGTGATGTTGGTTCATTTGAGACAAAAACCTCCTAGAGCCCAGGCTAGTCCTGTATTATCTATGTAGCTGAAGTCCTTGAACTCTTGATCCTCCTTCCTCCACCCCACCAAATGCTGGGATTCTAGGTATGTGTCATTACAGCCAGGGGTAGCCTGTCCAGAAGGTCGAGATGCAGTGTGCAGGAAGCATTCAGCCTCCAGGCGATTTGCTCTAGTTCTTAATAGATCTCTTCTGTTATTCAGTGAAGCTTATGGGCTTCCACTGTGAAATCATGGCCACTTCCTCCTGGGTGCAGTCGACACTCACTGTTGTGCCCATGAGGGCGTGGGCCCTCTAGGCCTGCACTCTCCATACCCTACTCTCATACCCTAGGTTGCCCTTCTCCTAGTTCCATTCCCTCTAGGGAGTCCCTCCCCAATCTCTCTGGGTTATCCATTGCCTTCTTGTGCTCCACCCAGTATTCATCCAACCAAAGCTCTGTTAACTTTTCCATCTCCCCATCACATGGCAACAGAGTAGGCAGGCACCTTTATGTAACCATCTGCTAGTGTCAACATAAAACACTTTGCTGAAGGGAAGAATGCTGGCTGGATGATCCTCTGCTGGTAAAAACAGCCCATAATTCCAGAGGAGTCAGCTGTCTGAGGATCTGAGAAGTGTTCCCATTCCAGCTCTGGCCTGTCAAAAATCTCTAGGAGCTAAGGCCTGGAAGGAACTGGGGACAGGTTAACATGGCAACCAAAGACCATTGTGAAATGTACACTTTGCTTCTTCCACAGAGACAAGACCCTGAAAGGCAGATGGCATGAGAACCAACCCTCAGTGACCCTAAGGAGCTGCAGGAAGGCAGGCAGTGGGGACTTTCTTTTCTTTTTTTTTTTAAAATAAACAATGAGCCTAACATCTGTGGGTGAATTGGTATTTAGACTCCTTCCTATGTGCTTTCAGAAGGCAGGTTGACAAGGCTGTGAACCTTGTGAGGGCAGATATAAGTTGCAGATTGGAGCCAAGTGGCCATGATTGAGCAGGTTGGGTCTGGCACATGACCTTCACCTGCCAGAAAAGAGCACCTACTGTGCACAGGAGTCGCCACACGATCCACAGCCAATGCTTCCAGAATTCAGTCACATGACTGCTATGAGCTGTATCAACAGATATGGAGGCAGAAGCTCTGAACAGTTGTTAAAACGCTACATAATGTCCAATGGTAGAGCTGCTGCATACTAGACTTGCGATGCCTATCTGATGCCCATCTGAGGCCGTCTGTCTCCAGGGCAGAGCTCTGGATGCACAACAGGCCCTCTGCTGACCTGGAAACCCAAGGCTTGTTCTGAGCAATCTGCTTCTTTCAAAAATAGCCAGGTGAAATGTTAGGAATACCCCCAAGGGACTCTAGGCTGCCTTCCAACAAGCACATGGACTCTAGCTAGATCTTGCATGGAGTACAGAGCTTTCAAAAACAGGAGGCATTAGAAGGTCAGGACTCATGTAAGGTGGGGATCTCACCATGCTGGCAGAACTGGGGGAAATAAACTGAGACCATGCCCAGAAGGAAGGAGAAGAAACAGTACCAGCACAGAGGCTCTTGGGAACAGAACCCATGGAACAATACATTGTGACCCAAGGCAGAAGCTCAGAAAGATAGGAACCTGAAAGTCAGAAGTGGCTTTGAGTCCCTAGAAATTATCATAATTCCCCAGGGAAGGCTCTGAAATCATCTGATGTTTTGCATAGACCTTTGAGAGTCAAGTGTGCCCACAGACACTGCACCAACACATGTAAGATGCCTGGCACCATCCTGGTGCCTTGTATCTCTGGCCCTTGTTGTTGTCTTTCTCACTGGTATTCATTTCCAAGGCTGGGTAAATATCTCAGTGGTAGAGTGCTTGCCTAGTATGCACAAGGCTGTGGATTCAATCTCCAGTAAAAGACACATGTGCCATTTCCAGACATTCCTGTCTGCTATATATGTATCTGAGAGTCAAAAATCTATCCCCCCCCCCACAAAAAGACAATCCCACTACAGGAAAGAAAACACTGGGAATTCTGTTGTGTGTGTGTGTGTGTGTGTGTGTGTGTGTGTGTGTGTGTGTGAGAGTGAGAGAGAGAGAGAGAGAGAGAGAGAGAGAGAGAGAGAGAGAGAGACATTAAATGCCAATGACCTTGTGTGGCTCAGGATACTCTGCTTCTGTCAAGAAGGGACAGAGTTGGGGAGTAGATCTAAGAGTTAAATAACTCCCAAAGGCGTTTCTTCTTCTTTCTAGTCTTTTAATAATTCATAGTACCAGACAGGCTGACAACGTATTGAAAATGGTTCCTCACCTGGAAAGCGCTTATTACTTACAGTGTGCCATCTTTATTACATCGATACTGACATTCAACACTCAATAAATCTCCATGCCCTCCATGGAGAAAGGCTGACAGCCAACAGGAGCCCTGTATTTCTTAGCCTTCTAGTCCTGGTTTTGCTTTCAGGGTGATGAAATATGCTTGGAGACCTGTCCATATACCTAAGGCAAGGCTAAGTAGAAAGGGCTGGTCCCTGGAAGACTCCCCTCAAACTTATGGCACCTTCCCCAGCCTGGCCAAGCCTCAGGGGTACTAACAGTGACTGATGCACATATGAAAAGGTATGCAGGTACAAGCAGGATCCTCAAGGAAATGCAAAACCTCTGGTTCCATGCCCTATTACATGACCTACTGTGTTGGCCACAGACCTTCCCTTCCCCATGTCCCATGTCCATACTGTCCCACCTGCAGTACACCAACATACTCCCAGCCTCTGGGCCTTTGTTGTTATGTGGTAGACTTTACCTTGAATGCCAGATGCTCCTTCAAGCCCAAGTTCAATGTCTCCTACTCATGTGAAGTTGTCATTGTCCCTATGGAAACGTCCATGGGTTTCCAGTCTGAACCCACCTGAGCCTCATGCACATTGCAGACAGGACCCCTAAATGTCTAGTTCTCTAGGGGGTTCCACAGGGAAAGGTAGATCTTCCCTATTTCAGTATCTAACTGATAATAAAAGGTCTGGAATCAAAACATAGTGAGTAAATGAAGGAGTGAACGACTGAGTTGTTTTTCTCCCTTTCCTCACCCATTTCTTTCTGCTTTCCCTTCCCACTTCCCTTTTTTTCTGGGAATTAAGTCCTCCAGCTCTGACATCTTCTTTTGCTAAGCCACGGAAACAAGAGATCATGGTGGTTAATACTTTGGGGTCCAAAGTCAGACTTGTCTTTATGGCTCTACCCTTAAGCATAATGGTGAAGTAATCTCCTAAAGTCTTTGAGCCTCCATTTCATTATCCACATGCTACAGATAAAAATACATAAACACCAGGCTATTCTGGAGATTGGGTGAGAAAGTATATGCAAAGTGCTTGACCCCGCCCTCTACCCACTCCAACGGGCTGGAGCCATTCCTATATGGAATTCTGCCCTCAGAATGAGAGTAGAAAGAAATACACCTGTAAAGACAAGATTGATAGGGTTCGTTGTTTAATCCATAAACCCATTACCCACCAAGAGTCTTCCTTCTTCCTTGTCATCCATATATGGAATGTGCCTTTCCTCCATCCCCTTATCACATGAGAAAATATACAGTGTGGACCAGAAGAAAAGCTGTAGAGCATTGCTTCCCAGAATGAGCAGGTGGGGGGGGGGGGATTTTGTATTTAAAAATCATGCAGATGAGTTCTGTTCCACAGCGTGCAATCCCCCCTTTTCTATAGGGCTGCAAGTGTCCTTCTGTGTGGAGAAAAACTTATGTGGGTCATTGGTTCAGCAAATGCCAAAGGTCTCTTAGGTTGTGTAGAGACAGCCAGTTGCCCAGCCCTCCTGAGCTCTCACTCCAGCCATTGGTGCATGGCTGGACAAGGATGCAGGTCCCTGAAGGTCCCCTGAACAACAGAATAATGGGTTGGTTGGCTCCAGAGTGGTCTCAAATTCTGCTGCTGGATCTCATAGGAACTGGTGACTGTTTGGGGGCAAGGTACCCCTCTGTGGTGTACTTACACTCGGCATGCCACACCAGCATTCTACCACTGTGGTGTACTCACACTTGGCATGCCACACCAGCATTCTACCACTGTGTTGTACTCACACTTGGCATGCCACACCAGCGTTCGACCACTGTGGTGTACTCACACTCATCATGCCACACCAGCATTCCATTGAACCTCTCCTGCCCTTTATGTATATTTTTCATCTGTGGTTGGTTGAATCAGAGGTTGAGTGTAATGACACAAAGGTAACAAATAAGAACTTTGATGTTATTGTTTTCATCTGAAGTCTTTGACTTGGGTAGGCATGTCACACACTTCACTGGCCACACATGACCACTGGATACTGTTCCAGACAAAGCTTCTCTGCTCACAAAAAGCTGTCTTTCCTTACTCCTGCCAGTCCCTCAGCTCATACCCCTCTCCTTGAGATCTTTGCATTCCTTCCACTTTCTTCTCTTACTTCCCTGAGCTGCTCTGAGTTACATTCCTGTTCATGGTAAATAATCAATTCTGCACCTACTCTCTTAAAAATAAAAGCCGTTGTGTCTTTTCTCCAATGAAAGGTTGGCTTTTCAGTATTAATGTGAGAGTACAATCATACTGCATCAATATTATGTAGCTTCAGGAAAAGATAACACAAATAAATTACACCCAATGAGTAAGTATTGAGATCCATTGAAAATACTCACTCAGCCATGCATCCTTCCAACTCTTTGGGCTACAAATAAAAATGACTGTTTCCTGCTCTCAACTGAACCTTAGAAACTGAGTTTCAAGGTCTTCACACATGGATTGCTGGTAAGAAGGAGACAACCCAGATCTGTGCCACACCTAAGGCAAGAGTATACAAGTGTTCCAGGTCCAACCTGAACAGCCCATCTACTTAGCTCCTTATGAAAGCTCAGCCTTTCACCTTTATTCTGGGATATAGATTCATAGCTCTTAGACAAAGAGAAAGAGAAGCAATCCAGAGCAGGGTCCTGACTTCCTTGACCACTCCTCCTCTCCTGCTCTGTCCAAATTCCTGAAAGAGAACAGGGTGATGGAAATGGCTGTAGTCTATAGGATGACTGGATTGGGGAGCAGGACAGCATGGTGGTTTAAGTCTTAGCTCTGTAATGAAAAGCTGGGTAGGAGGCATGACTCTCAGTCTCACAGTCTAAGACACTGCCCTTTGGAGATACCTATTCTTACTTGGTAGGTTGTATTAGTTGCTGCTGTAACAAATCACTACAAGCATAGGAATGTGAACTGACTCACATCTACTGTCTTCTAGTTCTAGAGGTTAAAAATCTAAGGAGGTTTCATTGAGTAAAGATCAAGGTATCTCTAGGGCTATATTTCTTCTGCAGGCTCTAGAGGTCAAATCTATTTCCTAGCTTCCAGTGTACACAAGCTTCCCACACTCCTTCATTCATGGTCCTCTTCCTCCATTTCTACTATCATCAAAGGTAGGCTGCATTCTTATCACACTGAGGTCATCAGATGTCTGACTGCCTCTTTCCCCTTGTATCCCCACTGAGACCACCCATAGGATTACTCTCCCAACCCAAGTGAGCTGGTCAGGAAACAAAATGCCTAGTGCCATATAATAAAAACCATTCACAGGTCTGAAGACAAGGGTGTCAACATCAATAGGGACTGACATTTCTCCTGCCACAGATGGGTGTTTAGAGAATCAAGGGATACATATCTGGCCAATAATTCTGTTTTATAACTGCTGGAGATTAGTGTATTTGGCCTGAAGTCCCTGGGTTAATTCCTAGCCCTATATTAAAGTTTGTGATGGATCCAGTTGATCCAAAACTTCCTTTCTCCTGGAACCACTTGGGGACCTTCTAATTGTCCAAGGTCAGCCTACCCAAAAAAAACAAGAGTACCCACTTCTTTGTTTTTTATAGGGAAATCTCCCTTGCAGGACTCAAAGTCAAAACATGCCTTTGCCTTGACCATAGTGGTGCTTCTCCCTAGGGAGGTGGAGCAAGATCTTGGTGTGTCTCAGAAATTAAAGGAAAGATTCTGAACCTACTGCTGCAATGTGGGAGTGGGTCCTAGGCAAAGTGAATATGGTACAAATGTGGAAAGAAGATGGACTGATGATTTTAATAGTATCCATAGCCATTTATTGAGTGATTGCTATGTGCCAGGCTCTGGGATATAAGGCTCATGGGGTATATCAGTTATACTCCATCACAGTAGTATGGACCAGTGAGTGTTACTATGGGAGTGAATACCATAGGCAATCATATGCATATGGGTGGAAACAGCCTACTGTAAGTAAACACAAGGAGGAAAAGAGACTCAGATTCCTGATATCCATTCTTTGACTGTGGTGGTGACTCTTAGCTAGGAGGGAAATGGGAAATTAATTCTTCTCAGCTGAGCCTCACTGAGATATATTGTAGCTGAAGTCTTTCTGTGTCCCACCTGGCCCATGGTCAGGACAAATCTCTCTCACCTGCTGGTCCTGCAGCTGCTTGGACCCAAGTAAACACACAGAGGCTTATATTAATTAAAACTGCTCAGCCATTAGCGCAGGCCTACTACTGACTAGCTCTTACATTTAAACTAATCCATAATTCTTATTTATGTTTAGCCATATGGCTTGGTACCTTTTCTCAGTTGTGCCTTCACATCTTGCTTCCTCTGTATCTGGCTGGTGACTCCTGAATCAGCCTTCTTCTTTCCAGCATTCTCTTCTCTGCTTGTCCCACCTATACTTCCTGCCTGGCTACTGGCCAATCAGCATTTTATTTATTAACCAAAGAGCAACACATTCACAGCATACAGAGCAATATCCATAGCAATGTATAGCAAGAGTCTTTCACAAGAAGGAAGATGTCTATCTGTGCCCATTACTGCCCATGCTGATACATACAAATATATGACCTCCATGGCAGATCTCTAGAAAGGATGAGTAGTCTTTTGCACCTGGTGTAGCATGATAGAGCCTAGGAGTTAGGCCTACTTTGTATGCCAGCTCTGCCACATGAACACTGTGACCTTAGGGAATCAAGCTTAGTTCTCTGTGTTCTGACTTCTCCTTTGTGTAAATGTTGATGCTGTTGACAATAGCAAACACTTGTATCACTGTGTGCCAAATGTCAGGCACTGCTCTCATCAGGCCAATGAGGACAATGTTACTGTCAACATATTCTGCAGGTAAGAAACTGAGGAACAGAGAGTTTACATCAAGCAACCTGCCCCGAGTCACAGAACTGATGGCAATCAGTGCTGGCTCCAGCCTCAGGAGTAACTGCTGTTCTCCACTGCCTCACATTGGGGTTGCTACCTTTCACATGTGCCTTCTAGAAGCACACATAGTGGTATAAGGAGGTAGACGGGTGTCCTAATTAGCTTTAACTGTCAACTTGACAGAGTTTAGGGTCACCTGAGAGAGTTTTAACTGAGAGCTTGCACAAAACAGATTGGCCTGTGGGCATGTCTACAGGTGGTGATCTTGATTATTAACTGATGCAGGAGGTCTCAACCCTCTGTAGGTGGCATCATCCCTAGGTGTGAAGCATGAGCCTACAAGCAAGTCAGAGAGCAAGCCAGCAGACAGCATTCCATTCCTCCCATGATTTTGCCTTCAAGCCTTTGCTTGAGTTCCTGCCCTGACTTTTCTCAGTGATGGATTATTACCTGAAGTATAAACCCAATAAATCCTCTTCTCACCTAAGTTGCTTTTGGTCAGAGTATTTGATCACAGCAACAACAGCAACAGAAAAGACACTAGAATACTGAGTAATGGGGCCACCACCATTAATGGATGAATGCTTTTACAGTTGAAGTTGCTTCCATATTGCAGGGGTGGAGTCCTTTGAGAAGTGACATCTTGGATCTCTCTTGTTCTATGTCTCTCTGCCTAGCACATTCATGTGCTTCAGATCATGGGATGCAGGAGCAGGAAGAACTCTCCTGATCCGACTGGCTAGGTCTCCCCAGCCTCTAGAACTGATAGGTAACAAATCTCTGGTTTTGATAGACTATCTAGGCCTGGATGTTCTGCTACAGCAACACAGAATTGACTAAGGTAATGGCTCACCTCATCCTAAGTCTATTTTCAGTTCAACAAAGTATCCTTGAAATGCATGGGTATACTGGCTCATATATAGTAAGAGTATAGTAGACTAGCATGTGAGCGAGTAAACAGCTCACATGTTTGTTTGGGGGTATAAATATAGGTGCTTCCAAATGGCCATGGGAGTGAGCAAAGAGAGTTACAAGGGAATGAAAGTCTTCAACGGGACCATCTCTGACTTACATGGCAGAGACAGCCCTGTCCACCCCAGCACATACATCTGAGACTGGTGTCACCCTTGGGTTTTCCATGCCATGCCGTGTTGAGTCTGGTTCTCTCTAATGAAACAGAGGCAGCTCAACTTTGATGGTTGGGTTGGGGGGAATCCTGCCTGGCAAAGTCAAGACTGGGTAACAAGAAAGCATGGTTATACTGGCAAATCCATACTTACTGGCCCCTCAAGCCCAGGCTCCAGTGGTAAGTTCTGGCAGACACAGGAGGCTTAAGTGGCAAGAGGACAATGTTTGTCTACCGAGACAGGGAATCCAGATCTGAGGCCTTGCAAATTTCTAGAGAAAGCCAGTAATGTCTGGTCTAGCTCTGCTATCTCTTTCACTGTATGGGACCATGAGCACCCAGTAATAAAAGATAGCTGTGTATCACACGCCTTGGCCATAAAAGGATATCCCATCTTTCCCAGTCACCCCCAGGAAGTCCTCTCTGTCATCTCTGTTCTTAAAACAGTTCAGTTGTAAGACACAGCCTATGGATCACTGCAGAGCCAGGTGTCAGAGAGCCCCACTATCATTGCCATCCTGAGTAGTGACATTTGCAGCACAAGTTCTTCCTAGACCTCTTCCTGGGCTCACATCACCAATCCAACCACAGAACGCAAAGGACAATTAGCCCTGCCAGATGGGGGATGTATGGAGAACCTTCTCCCAGGAAGTAGCCAATTAAAGTCTGGGTTTTTAAAAGGCTGATTGATTTGCTCAAAGGAGCAAAATCCAGGCTTCAGGAACTCCTTGGCCTTGCATTTTCCTGTTTCCGAAAACAGATCTAAACCCTGGTGGATCCAGTTTGCATATGGCTCTGTGCGGAGCCCATTGATACTTTCTCTGCTTCAAAGCACTGGCTGGCCATTGGCTGGCACATTTATCTCACCATTCAACTCCATTTCACTTCACCCTTTCACCCAGACTGCCCAGGAGAGGCTGAGAGCAAAACACTGGGGCAGTGGGTTGGCCATGTTGGCTGGTACAGTTGACATCACAGCCTCAGGAACGTGGAGGGCCACACCACCCCTGGTGACGCAGGACAGTCTCACTTGGCACCCATCCACAGCCAGGCTAAGCTGGAGGAACGAAGCCCGCCTGTGGCAGGCAGATCAGGTTGACAGAGATGCCAATGAAAAGCTCATCTCTCACAGAAGGAAAGAGTACCTCTGATCCAGTTAGCATTGACTCCAAATTTGATTTTTAGATTCTAAAATGAATAATATGTGATGCTGTTTTATTGGTTCAACCAGAATTAATGAGTAAATGATAAAAAAGAAAAACAAAGAAAGAAAGCAAAAAGCCCTCCAGGGAGAGGAGAATCATTGCAAATTGCATCCTAATGTTTAAGCAGCACCAGGCATGCTGGCGTCAGACAGGGACAGAGCATTTTATTCAAGTTATGTATTTCAATGTCCTGCCAGCTTAGTGCCACTCAGAAAAGAGAGGACACTAGGTGCTGTCTGGGTCAGTTCTCTTCTCATTCTGGCCTCACACAAGGCAGCTCTGGTCGCAGGCATCTGCCTGCTTTGAAGGCAAAAGCCACAATGCCATAGAAGCCAAGGATACTGCTTACAGAGGGCAGACCGGTCAGGCCAGCAGCAGAGAAAAAGAGCAGGGTTAAGAGTGCATCTGCTAGGACCCAAGGCTTCATGGGAAAGCCCACTTCCATCCCTGGCTCTCAAATGGATCTCTCTCTCTCTCTCTCTCTCTCTCTCTCTCTCTCTCTCTCTCTCTCTCTCTCTCTTCCTCTCTCTCTTTCTTTCTTCTTCTTCTTCTTCTTCTTCTTCTTCTTCTTCTTCTTCTTCTTCTTCTTCTTCTTCTTCTTCTTCCTCTTCCTCTCTCTTCCTCTCTCTCTCTCTCTCTCTCTCTCTCTCTCTCTCTCTCTCTCTCTCTCTCACACACACACACACACACACACACACACTCTGACTTAGAGATGAGGTCTCTTTCTAGCCCAGTCACTAAGTGGTCCAGGCTGGCCTCCAACTCACAATGATATGTGTGCCTTAGCCTCTTGAGTACTGGGATTGTAGAATTGAGCACCATATGTGCACATAGTGAGTGAGTGTGTGTGTGTGTGTGTGTGTGTGTGTACCACTGTCTGTGTATGGATGTCAGAGCACATCTCTGAGGAGTCAGTTCTTTCCTTCCATCTTTACACAATTTAGAGACTCTCACTCAAGTTACCAGGCCTGCGCTGTAAACTCCTTTACCCACTGAGCCATCTCACAGACCTCTGTATACTATTCCCATCTTCAAGATGGTTTTGGGAATAATCTATGGTGTTGGAAGGCCTTAGTAAAATCTCCAGTACAACATGGTACTTAGTTAATGGGTGTTGGTTACAAAATGGAATTTTTTCATCTCTAACTCTGTGTATATATATAAACACACATGCACCTGCACACACATGAACATACAAATACATACAAATCAAAAAGGTCAAAGAAAAAGAAAGCCAATGAGCCATCTAAGCAAGCCGGACTATTGAACTGATGCTAGCCACTAGCTGCATCCCTTCCCCAATACCTCTTCCTATGACACATGTGACCATGATCCTCTCTTAGCCCTGGATTGTCACTTCCCTAGGAATGGTAACTGCACTGTTCAAGGCTGCCATGTTGAAGAGGAGTTTGTGACCTGAGAAGTTGAGTTCAAGTTAATAGTCTCTCCGACTATTAACAGCACCCAGCCTAGAGGGAAGCACACTGTGGCTGAGTCATAAGCATAGCCTCTCTTCATGCTCTGCTTCCCTTCTTCCACCAGGAAACCGCCACACACATTCCAAAACTACCACAGCCTTTGTGTTGTGTTGTGTTGTGTTGTTTTGACTCTAATTTAGGGAGAATTTGGCAGCACGTCCCTCATAGCAATCCCCACACTCCTCAATTAGGACATTTCCACTGTGGTCATGTGAGAAATGAATCCAGCCCATGGTGCCATTATTTAAAGTTGGTATAAGACACATATTCTCATTGGAGGGGAACTATTTTGACCACAGAGCTTCAATCACCATCATGGAAGAGTGTCACAAATTAGATACCCAAAAAAAGGCAGTAAACTGGAGGTAGAAGCCAACGTGTGTAGTGTGTTCTAGTACATGGATGCAGAAGACCTGCCATGAATTATCAAGAACACCATAGCTCTGTTGGCCAAGAGAGAGGAGGAGAGCATCTCAGCAAACTATGAAATCACATTGTAAACAAAAAAATCCCACCCAGCCAAGAGAAGTAAATTGGAAGGTATCAGAAATCGGGTCAGCAATTTGTCAGCTATTTGAAGTTCTGAACAGAGAGCTTGGACTTGGGTATTTCAAGTTTTAGATTTTCAATTTTTATTCCTAAAGTTCACTCAACAGAACAAAGAACACCTAGCAATAAAGCCAGAGCAGAAAGGGGGGGGGGGCACTACAAAAGGCTCTAATGAACAAGCGCTGCTGCTCTTCCGGGTCCAGGCCTCCCTCACCTTCTCTGAGATCCCCAACCTGGCCGTCTGTGAGATGCTTTGCTGAGTGCATCATGCCCAGTGTTCCATCGTGTTTTACGACCCTAAGACACATGTCCTCTCAGTGTCTGTCTGTTCCCCAGCCAAAGCAATTAGACTCAGGAAGGTGAAGTCGTCTGTCCAGGGGTCTGCAGTGAGGAATTGAGCCAGGAACTCGTTCTGTGTTTTTTGAATGGATGAATTGATAGATGGAAAAATTCTTACAAACACTTCTCACATTCTCTTTTTAAACTTTTTATTGATTCTTTGTGAATGTCACATCATGCACCTCAATCCCACTCATCTCCCCGTCCCTCCATATTCATCCTCTGCCCTTACAACTTTCTCCCCAAAAGGAAAGAACAAGTAAAAAATAAAAATAAAGAAAACCAAAATCAAAACTAAAACAATATCTTGCTACAGTAGCTGGGGTGTGTCCCGCTCTGTCATGCAGTAGACCCTCTCCCTAAAACAACTTTACTTGCAAATGTTCACTGCAATGAGTCAGTGGTCCAGTCTGAGGCCTGGGCTCTGCTACACCATCAATACTGGACCCTCACAGGGCACTCTTCTCACATATCCTGTTGTTGCCCTGGAGATCCTGTGGCTTTGGTTCTGCAGGACCAGCCCCGTCACGTGCTCCAGCAGTTTGTAGATCGAGTAGATGTTAGGGTGGGCGAACTCAAAGCCCTGAATCTGGGCCTGGGTGGTAGCTGGGTTGGTTAGCCTGCCTACTCTCCTGCACCTGTGTCACCAGGACCAGCTGTCCTGCTTTGCCCAGTGAGGGGTGGGGCCAGCTCTCCTGCCTGTGACAGCTGGCAAGGGATGGGTCCAGCTTTCCCATGCTCATGGCTCCCACCATCAGGGCTATCTCTGTCACACCCATGCCACCAGGGCCAGGTCTCCAGCACTGCCCTGGTAAGGGGTGAGGCCAGCTCACCCAAGTGCTACATCTGGCAACTTCTCACGTTCTTAAAGGCTTTGTTTGGAGTACAACAACAGGGCTTCCACTAATTTTTAAGAGAATACTTTATTAGTTTCTGTACTCAAACCCATGTAGATAAGATGTTACATATTTAATACAATGTGTTACTACTATGCAAATGGGAAAAGGTTATTTTAACATTTCTAGACCAATATGGCTGTTAATTTAAGTACAATGCCAATTCAACAGTGAATTGCAATACTTTTTTTTTCAAAGTTAACAATAGGTGCTTTCATTCTTACTGAATTCATTTGATTGACAGAAAGTCACCTTCTACTTGGAAAATGGCAGGTTCCTCCCCTGTGGTTCATCCATCCATCACCAAGAAGGCTGAGATCTCCCCATCCATCAACAACATGTTATTAGTTGCTATCACCAGAGTGCAAACAAGGTGGGTCAGTGCTTGCCTGACTCATGAGCTCATTAGCAGCTCTTGAGCTTAGCCTTCAGCCCAGACTTTCCCAGTAGAAGCTTGTTACCAATAACAGAACTGATTTCAACACAGTGAGTCCTTTTCTCTCCACCCTACACCCCCCCCCCAAACAAGAGCCACTTGCAAGCCCTTGGTGAGGTTAGTGGCAGAATAGTTGGAAGGCAAATCTAACAGAGTGAGAGGAAGGAACCTGCAGGGGGGAGTGCTGAAGATCCATTGGGGTGGGACATTGACCTGGGGTTCCATCTTGTTCTGAGTCCTTCATCTCTCTAACTACACTGCTCCAACTACAGGTGGTTAGCCACCATTCCTGACCTGGACTCCCCAGTGCCTTCCCCCTAACCAAGCCATTGCCCTACATCCATCAGCCATAGCAGCCAGAGTAGACATCTAGAAACATGAACCAGATGACTCACAGAGCTCCTTCACTTCAAACTCAACACTCTCCCTTCTCATTTAACCAAAACCCACATTCCAACCTGCTCAACTAGGGTCTCCCTAGTCCTGCCCATCATACACTTGCCTCCACCACATGGGGCTCTCTGCATCCAGGATCATCCCTACATCAGGATCTGTGTACTTGATGGGACCCCAGGATAGACCCTTGCTGTCATTCAAGCCTCGGTTCAGTTGCCATCTGCCTGTATGAGGATTCGTCTGTGTGCAGGTATGTGTACCATGTGAGTGGCTGGCAGTCACAGAGGCTCCTCTGGAATTGGAGTTCTAGGTAGATGTGACTCTGCAGGAGCAGTAAGTGCTCTGAACTGCTGAGCCATCTCTCCAGTTCCTAAAATAACATTTTAAACTCATATGTGAAACAATCTGAGCACAACATTCTTCTAGGATCATGTACAAATTTCTTCTCATCTTTACCAGCTGCCATGCCTGTAATTATTTTGACAGCCATTCTTGTTAGCAACGGTTTTTCTATCAAATTGTTCAATGTGTGCAACTTGCTTTTCCTGAAAAACAACTCTCTTTCTACCCATATTTTTCTGAGTCATTCAAAACTTGATTACATTATTAGTATGGTAACAAGCTCCAGGAGATCAGAAATGCTGGGAATAAGGGAAGTTCTCCGGCTGTTGAGAGGAAGAGATATCTGAAACACTAAGGGTTCCCTTCAGCTGGGACTCCCAGTGCCTTGTGGCCCCTGTCAGAACAAGTGGATGGAGAACACAGGTGAATTCCCCAGTTGGTTGAGTGAGGCAGGTCAAGAGATATTCCATTGTATGGCGATGAAGATGACATGGAAAAACGTCAAAATGGTTTCCCTCACAGATTATTATATTCTTTTTAATATTATCCTATGTGTGTCAAATATTGACAACACCACAGCATCATCTCACAAATAGAGAGGAGTCTGTACTCTTGGTGGAGTCGAAGACACACACGGCTGAGAGTTTTTCACTCTCAGAGTCTTGCAGCTTTATGCCAGCAATGTGCACCTGCTACCTGGGGTCCTCATGGTCACCTTGTAAATTGAGTGTCATGAAAATGGCTTTATGAGTAAGCAATTGTATTCACTCATGAGTGCCAAAATGTAAGACAGATCTCTTGATACTACTGTCCTTCTTCTAGCCCCAAAAGCCACCAAATGCAGTCAGCAGCTCCAAACCTGTGAGCCACCATCATTGACCAAATCCTTATTTATGTTATTCGCTTGACCTTCCTTTATATGGTAAATAGAAACAAGATCTTCCCTCATTGGTCCCATCCACCTTACCCCTGACTATATCGTGGTAGCCCCTTTTCTGAGCTACAAGACACCTGTACACGAGACAGGTGTGTCCTCAGCAAGCTTGTTCTTCTGCTCCATGCTGTATCCTTTTCCTTTGCTCTTCCTGAAGAGCAGTTTTATTGCTCTGCTCTCTGGTGGATACATTCCTTTTGCCTCCTTGCATTCCTGTATTGGTGTATCCTGGCCCTACAGGAACTCCAAGCCTTTACCTTACCTTGCACAGAGCCAGACCCAACACATGGCCTGCACTCTTCACCAATACTCTGCATGTTTTCTATAGATATGCCTCATTATGGTGGCCCAAACTGTGACTAGATCCAGAGACCAGCTGGGATTCCCCAGAAAAACCCAGACCTCTGCTCCCATGATTCAGCAGCAACACAGCCCATGGGTTTGCCAGGGTGAGAAGATGTACAAGTCAAGAGCACTGGGTATTGGAAGAATGCCTTCAACACCAGGCATAGTTGGTATAGTCTGCATGATAGCTTTAGGCAGGGGTCCCTTCCCCGGATCATAGTAGTCTCCTCTCTATGCCCATGACATCAAATGTTCCAATTATCAAAGACAAAGCCTTAGAACTAGAGAAACAGGAGAGAGAGAGAGGGAGGGAGAGAGAGGAGGGAGAGAGAGAGAGAGAGAGAGAGAGAGAGAGAGAGAGAGAACAAGAGCAAAAAAAAAAAAAAAAAAAGAAGCCAGGCACCATGGAGACTTGGCATCCTGATGGCATTTCCCTTGCATTCTATTGATTTCTAGAAAAAGACTCAATTAGCAATCACGAAGAGGATCTCAAAGCAACTAGAAGGAAGTTGGATGTCCATAAGAAAAATGCCCCAGTGTTCTAGGCACATGAGATGGTGGCTTGGCTGGTAAAGTGCTTGCCATTCATGCAAGCATGGGGGCCTAAGTTCAATCCCCAGAATCCACACCAAGAGCCAGGTGTGGGTGCCTTCCTGCCATAACATGAGAGCCTGGCAGGTAGCAACTGTAACCAAGGATTTGCAAGAGACTAGCTCCCCAGAAGCCCCAGTTACCCTGGGGGGCAGCCAGACTTGGGGTTTTATAGATGGGCTCCACTTCCTGTCTGCAGAGATGTAAGGAGTCCTAGCCACAGGCCCCTGCTTCCATCAACTCCATGCTTTTCCTTGCTATGCTGAGGTGACAATACAGCCTCCAAACCATGCGTCTGAGTGAGTCCTTCCTCCATCCCGTAAGTGGCTTCTGTCGGGTATTTGGCCCCAGCAAGGAGAAAGGAAGATGGATAGGGACCCCTCTCCTGTCTCCACTCACAGAAACAAGAAAACACAGCTCCCTTCAGTCCTAAGCATGTGCTTTCTCCTAGACCTGACAACAATCCCTTATTCAGAGGACAGAAGTCACAATTCATTACTTCAGTCAATTATTCAACAAACACTGGCTTCATACTCTGGTTTGCACACCACACTCTAACCATCGATGTTAGAAAAATTCAATGTTATTACTTTTCAAGCCCTGTAAAACTATCTAACCAAGACACCAACAGGAATGAATAAGTAACAGAGGGAAGGAGATGTTTAAATCTCGCAGAACCTCAGATCTGACCAGCTTCCGAGGTAATGGTGAAAATCCTTGCTTGATGAAGTGGTAGAGTTAACATTGTTCTATTAGTCCCTCTCTCTTTATTAAGGCCCTGAAAGTGATGGAGTGAGCTTCCAAGATGTTACTCTTTCATGAGCAAACTATTCCGAGACCCATTCTGCCTGTATTATATAATAATACATCTTCCCCAGAGAGGGTCCCAGTGAGGCTGCTTATTTCTCATTCTGAAATCCAATAAGGCCTGTTTCCACACTGCCTGAGCATATGTGAGAAGGCAGGGAGAAGTGTAAGGACCAGAGGGTCCAGACCAATCGGTGGCCCTGACAATCAGTATTAGCTGCCAGGACGGTCAGAGCCCCAGGGGACAGAAAAAATGAGGTGTGGTTTCCTGCTCCCAGTTGCTCTGGTGTGTGTTTTCTTTCCCACTTACTGTCAACTTCTCTCTTGCTACAAAGGCAGCTTCAGGGAGGCCAAAGTCTGCTCTGATCTTGCTTATTGTCTGGCAGGAGGATCTCAAGGGGCTTGAAGGAGGAAGCTGTATGTGGAAGGAACCAAGAAGCAGTTCTGGATGCTGCCCAATGCCCATCTGGTCCAGGTCAGAAAGTCTGCAAGAGCAGACCCATAATTCTGAGCTCAGAGACTGAGGATGAAGCGCCATCCCTGAGTTCGGCTCTGTACCTCACAAAGTGAGGCTCCACCTGCATAAATAAAAGAGGTCTCTAAGGGAAGGGGAGGTTGGCAGGATCTGTGTGCTCTGGGGGCCCCTTGCAAACAAGACTTAAACCAACAGTAGCTGCTTCTCCTTTCCTTCTGTGTACCAACTTGGCCCCAAAGGCAGGCCTAAAAGGCCTTCTGTGTTTGTCTGAGGTGTTACTGAACTGAGCAGGCAGGCAGAAATATGCATAACCTTTGAGGGACCTTGGTCCTTGAGTCTCTCTGGGGAAGGGCTACCTGGGAACACACACACTAAGCCTTTGCCACACTCTGCTGACTTCTGTGGCAAGGAAAACAGTCAGAGAGAGCCAGGAAGGGAACAGAGCAAAGTCAGTTGTTGACAGGAATAGCCAGAGTAAAGAAACCAGATGTGGGCCAGTGTCCGAAGCAGGGACAGCCTGCTGCATAATTCATCCACTGTGCCTCTGTGTATGTGTGTCTGTTTTGAAGGTTAATGATTTGTTTGCTGGATTGAGGTCCCCTCCCCTGATCGTTTCTGTTAACACAAGAACAGTAGGCTTGGTACAAGCACAAACATCCTCATCTGGCAGACGTGGAGTTTGCAAAATTATCCTTGCAGCTGCAGAGAAGTTGTGACATTTGTAATAAGTTGCCAGTCATGAAAGGCACAGCCCCACCTCGGAGGAATGCATGGCTGAATTCCTCAGCAGCTTTGGTTCTTAACTGTCTCTAAAGGAAGGGAACTTTCCAGCCCATGGCCCAACACATTTGAAAAGGAAGTAGGGCCATTTTTCTCCTAGGAGGCTAGTCTAGTCCACAGGACCCATTGGCTTGACTTTGGTTCCCCCAGAACGTGTGTAGTGTGTACAATGCTCTGACGCATTAACTGCCAGAAACAACTTCAGCTCATGGAGTCAACATCGCAACAGGGAAGGCATGGTAGAGTTCATGGCTATGGGAACGCAGGTTGGAGGCTTCTCATACATAGCATGAAAGACCAGAAGACGGACCATGGTAGGAACCAAGGACTTGATATTACCTTCCAAGGCTTGCCTTCAGTATCTACTCTGCCCGTCTCAAAATAGTGCCATAGCTGGGGAACAAGAGTTAAAATACCGGCCTTGGGGTGGGTTCAGAATCAAACCATAACACTATGGATATACCCAGGCAAGCTCCTACGCAACAGGAGTGCTTCCTGCATGGCTCACACACGTCCCTTTTTTGTTGTCGTTGTTTTAGAGAGGAAGGAAATAGGCTGAGCTTTCAAAACCACAGGATCCCAGCTTGGGATGGACAGTGAATGCACCCAACCTATGGATTGTGACCTGTTTGGGGGTCACATATCAGATATCCTACATATCAGATATTTACATCATGATTTATAACAGTAGTAAAATTACAGTTATGAAATAGCAACAAAGTAATTTTTTGTTGGGGGTGTCACCACAATATGAGCAACTATATTGATGATTCAGCATTAGGAAGGCTGAGAACCACTGCTAAGGGGTAAGAGAGGCCGTGTTTCAAATGTCAGTTTAGGCCTTACTATATTCTACTTACTCTAGTAACCTTGGGTATATATTTCATCTGAGCCTTGTTTTCCAACTTGGCTGCTAAGAAGCCTAGAGATGTATGTGACAGCCTAGCTCACTATCCTAGCTTGATACACAATAGCTATTGCTGTCACCCATCATTACCACCGTCCAATCAGACACCCATTTCCCCGCACGATTCCTGGCCAGAGATGTTATATCCATCAACCTATTGTTTTGCAGACATCTTGGCAGTCTGTTTCAGCATGGTCCCATCCTATATCAGAGTGCTAGGGTTTATGAAAAAAGAAAAATAAAAAAGAAAGCTACCCCAAGAAGCTAAGTTCATCTGTGGGTGATCTGGGCAGTTGGAAGGATTCTGTCATTTGAGTTCAAATGCAAACTCGTCTAGGCACCACCTCTCTTCCTCTTTCTGTTGGTGTGCATGTAACAGATGTACAGAAAAGTACACCTGACACAAGCTTAGGGACCTAGGCTGACTTACGACTGCCATGAGATCAGGCCCATCTCTGGGACTGCAGGACACTGTTCTTCCTCCGATCAAAGGCACCCAGGGTAACATGACAGTGAACTCTCACCACAGAGGTCCACGAAGCCTGTTTTACCATTTTGACCTTATCTTGAAAAGCACCATTTGCACTGACCTCTCACTCCCGGTTCAAGTACATAAAAGCAAATAATGGAAGAAAGAATTTTCTTTTGTGACATTAATTTCTGCCTTTTCACAATCCCTTTCCAATAGTTCCTGGAATCTGAGTTAAATAGCTCATAGTAGGTTTTCAGGTGTGCTGGGTAAATGGATGATGACACCAGTTTCCTCAGCATCCTTACACAAAAGAGAGATTTGAGTTGACAAGGTAGAACACCAAGAAAGCACACAGGCTATTCTAGTCACAATAACTTGTTTCTCCCTGTCTTCAAACATATTCACATTTTTTTACTAAGGAGAAGCTGATTACAAAGCATTCAGGCCATAAAGCACTTCTAGGAGAGGACACTCTGCTAGGCTTGAGGCCACTTGCTGAGTATGTGATGACTCAAAGCTGAATAAAGTCATTTTGCCCATCACTAGCTTCTAGGCTAAAGGATAATATAGGGCCATCAACTGATGACTGCAAGATTAAAAAGACACAATGTGCAAAGAGCACAGAGAGATGGTGTAGTGGATAGCCATCCCAGCATTGGCCTGGAAGTTCCAACCCCCATTGAGGCTTCAGTAATGATCACGCCCACAAGGCGGGGCAGAGGAGGGAGCAGAAGACCGAGGATGAGGAGGAGGTTGCTCTCTTGGTTCTGGGACGCTGGACGCTGGAGGTAGACCGAGCAGAGTTCTCCAGAGAACACCGCCGGACTGCCCTATACCTTTGCCAGACCCTGCAACCTACCCCTTCATTTGTAAGTTACCCCACAAAATAAACCTCCCTTTTAACTACATGGAGTGGCCTTAATAATTTCGCCAATATCATGGAGGAAAGCCTGGGAAACACCGTACCGCAGAGGGCTTGGAGAACAAGTAAGGTTCATGCAGAGAAGGAGGAGACAGGTAGAGGGAAGACATCAGTAACTAGTGCTAGTGTTCAGTGGTAATTGACAGAGTCAGCCAACTAGCTGTTTTCAGTCAGTGTCTGCTGTGATGGGGCATGGGCTATCCTTGAGATGCTGAAAATTCAACCCCAGGAAAAGACAAGAAGACAGGAAATGAGCAGGCCACACTGAGGGAATGGGGTGAGCCACATAGAACAGATACTTTCTCCGGAGGAGTGCATGCCTGTACTGACTTGCTGACTGCTACTGTACCCAAGGCAGACATGAGCAATCAAACACATCGCTCTTTGCAGATTCACACAGGAATAACCTGATCAACAAAGAACTCTAAACAATCACTACAAAGTAACAAGAGTTAGTAATCATTCAATTATACCTGGCAGCTTCCCTCACCTCATAAATGCTACAACTCCTGGCTTTGGTCCACCTGACACTGCAGTGAAACTCTCTTTTTGTAAGGTCCATGCTCTTCTTCCCGGCTATATGCAAAGGTCCTCATCTGATGTAAGGCTGTCTCCCATAATCCCTGGATACTCATCTTCTCCCCATGAGCCCAGTTCACCAGTTCCATCTCCTTCATCCACTTGTCTTCAAGCTCTGTGTGCACTCAGTGGTTCAGATCTGGTCCACTAGTTCTCAGCCTAAGCTAATCTCTAGCTCCCAGAAGCCAGCCACTCTGACTTCCCTAAGAGAGAGAGAGAGAGAGAGAGAGAGAGAGAGAGAGAGAGAGAGAGAGAGAGAGCCCTCCTCCCAAGGTGGCTTCTGCATCAGTGCAGGTTAGCAAGTGTTTAAAGCCCAGCTCAGCTTTCAAGGGACAAATTATGGATTATTGAGGCTTCCTCCTCATCTGGCAGCCACTTGTAATGTCCATAACCATCTGGCTGCTTTGGTCCTTGGGAGAGACCCTTGATGAAAGACTCCCAGGCAACTGAATAGAAGCTAGCATCTGAAATTAAAGTCTAGGATTCCTCTATTGATTTGGAATGATCTGACTTCTCAGAGCCCCAGAACACAGCCCTTCTAGCAAGGAGAAGGAAAATATATATGAACAACACACACACACACACACACACACACACACACACACACACACACACACACCAGAAACTCCACATCGACTTGAATGAACTCCTAGATCTAAGCTACGAATGTATTTTATATAAGAAAAAGCTACCGCAAAATATTTAATATTAGTCTCCTATGTGTGGACGGTGTTTGTTGATGTTCCTGTAATGATAAGATTTCAATTCCCAGGATAGCCATCCATGGGCGTCACACTCTTTGTTCTAATTCTTTTTCAGAAGACTACTTCTAACAGCTACAAAACCCAAACAAAAGCAGTAGCAACTAGTAGCTCAGATGTTTGGAGTAGAAGGGAAAGTTCCAAGGAGCTAACATGGCAAGAGAACTGTCTGCAGCTTCCGGGAGTGAGGCTAACCACATGTCACCCAGTGCTATTGATCCCCATCATTGCTGCTTGCTGGTAAAAGGTAGAATCTTTGACTTGGAGTCCTTATCCATGGCTTGGGGGTAAACTGGAAAAGTGAGTGCAGGCCAAGACATTCTCAAGACCATGGGTCTCCTAGATTCCAAGGAGACATTGTTCTCAGTTGCCGGGCAGAAAAATACTTGGGAAAACATCTACTAGCAAGGCAGTTCCGGGTGTCCGGAGAGGGCACCGGCTGCAGAGAGCTGGTCACTTACAACAGCCCCTTGCTCTTTCTTAGCACTGTGCCCCTCTCCCAGGTCACATTTTGGCTTGTATAGCATCACTTCAGATGTCCCAGGCAAGGCCAAGCACAGGTCAAAAACACCTCCAAGCAGCTTCATCATGGCACAGGTTGTCCTCATACACAGGATTCCAAACACACGCACAAACAACCACAGTAGAGGTGGTTGGTGACTAAGGGTTGGCTTTGCATCATCATTCAAGGGCAGTCATGTGGGCACTAGTGCTCCGTGTGGAATGGGCAGATTTTTCTAACTGTTGAGAATGTCTGTTTTTTTAAAATATCTCATTAAAATGGGAGGAGAAATCGTTGAAATCAATATTGATTGAAGACTTACTTTATACCAGGACCATGCTATTATCTTAAAGCCCATAAGAAAAAGACATTGTTTTCCTCATCTTTGAAATAAGGAAGTACACTGGCAAGATGGCTCCATGTGTAAAGTGGTTGCTGCCAAGCCTGAAGGCTTGAGTTCAAGCCCCAGGACTTACATGGTGGACAGAACTGACCCCTTTGAATTGTCCTCTGACATCCACACATGTGATGCCCCCTACACTAAAGTTAACTAAGAAAGAAAGAAAGAAAGAAAGAAAGAAAGAAAGAAAGAAAGAAAGGAAGGAAGGAAGGAAGGAAGGAAGGAAGGAAGGAAGGAAGGAAGAAAGAAAGAAAGAAAGAAAGAAAGAAAGAAAGAAAGAAAGACGCCAGTCTGAAACAATTCAGCCATGAGGCACCTTCCTTTTTATTTCTTCTTTCTCCCCTCCACCTCTTCCCATTTCTCTACTTCAACTTCACCTGTCTTTCCCCCTCCTCTTGCTCTTTTTCTCCTTTAGAACCCCTTTGTTCTTATATTATCCAATCTTTACAGGCACAAATACTTATTTTTAGATATTCTTTCTAGAGCTGGGGGTGATGAAGGACACCTGTAATCCCAGCATAAGAGAGGGTGAGGCAGGAGGATCATGAGTCCAAGGTCAGAGTAGGCTATTCCTGTTTCCAAAGGTTGGATACCTAGGCTGATGTCCTAAATACTTAATGTTTTCTCTTCTACTTTTAAAATTTTGTTTATGGGTTATGTTTGTATGGGCAGTGAGTGTTTGTTTGTTTGGAGACAGGGTCTCACATAGCCCAAGCTGCCTTTGAGCTCATTATGGAGCTCAAGTTGGCCTTGAAGTCTTGCTTCCCTTGTCTCTACCTCTCTCTGAGTCTTATTTAAAAGAATCTTCTTACATGCACACAATATCTACTCATGTTTCTTTGACTTCATTTAAACAATTTTCAAGATGGCAGCCTTCTAGATTATCTGTTCCCTGTGGGCTGCTTTTTCTAGCTTTTTGCTGCTCTTGTGCTGTGTCTGTTGTACTGAATCCCTCATTCATTATGGGTGTCTGTGATCCCTGACTTCCTCCTACTTCAGGGCAGGACACTACAGCTGGCTGGAAATCCTCTCTGGGCCTTGCAGACTATGATGGGAATCACAGGACCATAGATGGGTCATTTTTATGATCATTATTCTTTTCTTTAGATCATTTTGGAGGAGTCTTCTCATCTGACCAGAGTAAGAAGACATCAATCCCTGCCCTAGAAGCCAAGTAGAAGTCAATGGCTGAAAAGGTCAGCATATCCAACCATTGCTCCTAACCCTTCTGATTCCAGTATGATGCCTCACTTCGAGCAAATACCTCCAACTCCACTTCCTGTTTCTGTCTCTCAGAATAAATCCCCAGTCTTCTGTCAATGTTGGTAACAAAGAAAGCATTTATATATCTTACTCCATTACATGAAAAAAGAAGTTGTGGAATCTATGTGCTGTGTGTGGAGCTGGAGGGGGTGTGTTTGTATAGAGGCTAGAGGTCAACCTCCAACCTTACTCCTTAGGAAGCCATCTACCTTGGTCTTTGGGACAAGGTTTTTCACTATTCTGGATCATGCCACTTTGGCCAGGTTAGTGGCCGGTGAGTCCCAAGGATCTACCTTCCCAGCACTGAAAGTACCAGCATGCTAGTATGCTCATCAATTTTATGTGGGTTCTGGGATCAAACTCGGGTCCTCATACCTGCACAGCAAGTGCTTTAGCAAATGAGTTATCTGTTCCTCCACTCCCTAACTACTTTTTAAGTGGGCTTTCCACCAGCCTCCTGATTCTAGTCCTAATCACAGCCTCTCTGCAGCAGATGCCGGTGTAGCAGATGCAGAGGAAGCAGAGATTGCATGGCACATCTAAAAGAGTGTTGCATTGGAAAGTGGAGACCATGAGGTCATGATGGCACTGATGGATAAAGGAATGGCAAAGGTGAGCTTGGGGAACCTGGACAAGAAAGGAGAGCATCCCTGTTATGGGCCTTGGGGAACTCTGGATGTTACAAGGTTGAGATCTAGGGGAATAGCTATAGATCTTGGAATACAGCAGATGGATCCAGTAAGAAGGCCAACAAGAAATATATCAACAAGCCCTGAATCCCAGGGCAGCTATGTCTTCTTCTGAGTCCTCAGATGATGGCCATAATTTTTTAAAGGGAGAGAGGACATAAGATGCCACCTGGAACTCAGAACATAGAGCTAAGAACTTTTCTCAAGCAGGTTCCCAACCTCAGGCCAACATGCCCTGCAGCTTCCGTGTTCTGTTCTCTTACCCTCCATTTATTATGTGCAAATATGAAGGAGATGACCATTTTAAGGTACAAATGTGGCCTCTTCCTGATCTTTAATGGGACAAGAAGCCCCTGTTTCTGATAGCGATGAACTGCATACACACCGATTTCTCTGGGCCGGTAGACACATTAAACACAAGCTTCACAGACACATAGACAGGACTTAAACCTTGGTCCTGTGCTTGCTTCTACGTGACTGTGCCAATCTGGCCTCCTGGAGCCTCAGTTTCTACATGTGTGAAGTTGTGAAGTGTGAAGAATGAATGACATTGAGGATGTGTGTGTGTGTGTGTGTGTGTGTGTGTGTGTGTGTGTGTGTGTTGTATATGTGTAGTGCTTAATATAGAATCTTACATGTGATAAATACTCATTAGTAATCAAAGTAATGGTAGTTAATAGCAATAATTATAGTAATGATGTTCACATAGAAAGATGCAAAATGTACTGATTCTAGAATTTCTCTAAGTGATGAAGTATTAACCACGATCTACCCAAGACATTGTGGGCAAAGGAACTCAGTGGCCTTTGCTGAAGTCACATTCATCTTGTGGTGTTAACCATGGATACAGAGACAATTTATTTAAAGTTATCTTTTGGTTTTAAGTACACACTTCAGTTGCACTTTAGTTCACAGAACTGATATATGGAAATTATGGATATAACCACTGGGTCTTGAAGTTTCAAGAGAATTTCAAAGTTGTTAGTCAATGATACCTACTGGCAATGTGTGACATGGTAGCCCAGGTCTCTGAGGCACTGTGAGAGTAGAAGACAGTCAGGACTATTGTCCTGAAGGATATAAGTAGGAGGTTGTGATGGTTCATCTTGATTGTCAACTAACAGACTCTTAGTCGCCTGGGGAAAAATGCTACCAGGCGCATTCATGGGAGATTATCTCCATTGAATTAATTGAAGTAGGGTGACCTGCCCACTGTGGGTGGTGCCATTCCCTGACCAGGATCCTGGACTCTACATGAGGAGAAAGGAACTAAGTGGTAAGATGCATCCACTGCTCTCTGCTTCCTGACTGTAAATGTGATGTGACCAGCTCCCTCAAGCTCTGGCCACTGTAACTTCCCGGCCATGATGCATTGTAACCTGGACCTGGGATCAAACAACCTCTTTCTCACTTAAGTTATTTCCATGAGGGTGTTTTAGCAACAGAAAAAAGGAAGACAGTGGGGACAGAGATTGGAGACCTTGAAGCATAGCAGAATATTTTATCAAGAATAAAGAGAAAGGGCTGAGGAGATGGTTTAGTCAGGAAAATGTTTGCCAAGCATAGAGACCTGAGTTTAATCCCCAGAACTCATGTCAGAAAGAACAAAAACAGGTCTGGTAGTATACATTTGTAATCTAATCACAGCACTAAGGAAGCAGAGATAGGTTCATAAAGACTCACTGATCAGCCAACCTAGCCTATTTGGACAGACCCAGGGCAACCAGAGATTTTCTAGGCATATATATTTATATACAAAACATGATGGGTACTTCTGGAGGAATGATACAGAAATATCTGGCCTACACACACACACACACACAGAGAGAGAGAGAGAGAGAGAGAGAGAGAGAGAGAGAGAGAGAGAGAACAAATCATGGAATCAAGAAACTTTCTACAGATCCCTGGAACTTGCACAAACACCCCTCAAAATTCCAAAGAATTCTTGTACATGGGAAACCTTGGCCAGCAGGTTCGCCTCAGTCTGGAGATGTTTTTGCAGTAGAGACCAATGAGACAAAAGCATCAGCTACCCGAAGCTGTGCTGCACCCAAAGCAAAGCGCACATCTCTTCTATTAGGCAAGGGCTGTGTATATTTGGTGCAGGGTAGCTTAACAACATGTGAAGTTAACTTCATGTCAGTCTGAGGGCACTGCTCTCAGTGCACATGTTGACCTCTATGGGTACATGAGAAGAAACTGCTATTTCTTTGTTGTAATAATAGCACAGTGAACATTGCAATAACCTTCTAGATGAATCCATTTTTTAAGCTTTCTCTGCAACTCTAAATATATCATCAGTATCAGGGTTCTTGCATATTATTATAATACCATTATCATGCCTAAGAAATTTAACACTGATAAAGGCATTTTCTAATATGTATTCTGTTTAACGTTTCTCAAAGATCCCAGTAGTGGTCTTTACAGTTTGTCCTTGGTTTTTCCCATTCTTAATCCCAGATCAAACATCGCAGTGGGTTGTCATATCTTTTTGGTCTCCTCCAGTCTAGAGTGTTCCTTCTGTGCAAACATACTCTTTCTGTCGTTTAGAGTGATGACATTTCTAGTGTATGCCAAATGCTGTAGGGTGTCCCAAAATATAAGTGTCTGATGACTTTTTCTTTATATCTTCAGGTTGGCGAATTTTGGCAAGAAAACTCCATGAGTGACAGTGTGCCCTTCCCATCAGGAAGCCATGCAGTGCCAGTCTGGCTCATCACTGGTACTAAGTGTGATCTCTTGATTAAGATTGGCATTCTTCCTTGTCAAGTTACTCTGTCCCTATATAATTAGTAAAACTATACTGGGGTGTTGTACGGGAGGCCATGTAAATATCTGCCTCCCCAAGTTGTTGGGTTTTTTAAAATCACTGTAATTGTGTCAGTTCCCTAACAGATCTGAGCAGTGGAGGGAGGGAGGACAGAGGCCCAGTCTTCACGGGCTGGGCTCTCTCTAAATCCCATTTGGAAACACGAAGCCTCTGGCCCTTTTCCTCCCTTATGGAAGCACTTACTAGAGAGCACTCCATTTTAAAAATGCATTACATCAAAGCACAGTGAAAACAATTACCAATACTCAATTAGCCTGGCGTCGCCTCAGCACTGTAGATGTTCTTAAATGCAGTGCAAGGGGGTTGAATATTCTGCAGGTGAAAATTTATCTCCTACAGCAACAGGAGGCTCAGGAGCCAAGGTGTGCCTGCACTCCCACCTGGCGTGGGCTAGCAGGTTCTGGCTCTGATACATCCTTGCAGGCTGATTCCTCTCAGTCCAGTCTAAGCCTCCTGCCTCTTCATGGGCAGCCTGTGCACTTCCTTCATGCATTCAGATTCCTTGGTCATGAGTCTTATCTCTGAATAACAAACCTTACTGATCTTTGAAAGCTAAGGACAAATGTTTGATTCTCTACACTGGTGCTTCCCAACCTTCCTATTGCTGGAACCCTTTAATACAGTTCTTCATGTTGTGGTGACCCCCAGTCATAAAATTTCTTTTCGTTGCTACTTCATACATAACTGTCAATTTGCTACTGTTATGAAATGTAATATAAATATCTGTGTTTTCTGATGGTCTTAGGTGACTCCTGTGAAAGGATTGTTCAACCCCAAAGAGGTCACAACCCACAGGTTGAGAACTACTGCTCTACGCCATTAGCTAAAAATGTGATCTCCCTTTATCTCAGTTTCTCTGTGCCTGTGAACTTAGGATACTTGGTGCAAGTGGTATGTGTGTGTGTGTGTGTGTGTGTGTGTGTGTGTGTGTGTGTGTGTGTGTGTGTGTGTGTGTGTTCCCTTGTATGGTATCCAATGGTACATCAATGAGGTTCAACTACCAAAATCTTTTGAAAGACTTTCATTGCTTTTGGAACACTTCAGTGGTTATCGTGGGGAAAGTTAGAGCAGCTGATATTCTTATAAATGTGTAGATTTCAAGAGTTTTTGTTTTGGATTAATTTGGCAATGGGAGGGAGGGAACAGTGTGATTCTTAGTAATGAAATATCTAAACTTAGTCCTCACTGAAGGCTCTGAGATAGGGTTCAGGAGATTTCTACCCGAGCCTCCAGCTGGCCTAGACAGTGCACCATGCATGCTTGCTGCTTAGTAAGTTCTTACTGGATTATAGAAAACTGAAGAGTCACACTGCTTGTGTTTGGTGCTTTGGAAACAATGGCTTTCCCTTTCTCACAGCTTCCATAGTCTGCCCTCAGCACATCTCCTTAGAAACAGCATCTCCAGGTCTTCTGTGTTTCATTCACCACTGTCAGAGAGCAAAGGACCAAGCTCTGGCCCCCAGTACTGTGTATTCAGTCTTCTCGGCCAGTGTCTGGGCCAAGCTATCCTCCAACAAACAGGAGCAGCCTGTTCACAGCATCAGGGGTGAGTGTGACAGTTACTGTTGGCTTTCTACTCAACTGGATTTAGAATCACCTAGGAAACAAGTCTCCTGGCTTATCCCAGGGCTTTTCTAGATTGAGTTAACTGACATAGGACGATTCATCTAAAAGGTGAGCGGTGTCATCCCATAGGCTGGAGTCCTGGACTGAATAAAAGGGAAAAGTGACCTGAACACACCAATATCCGTCACTCTCTGCTTTCTGGTTGTGCAGGCAATGGGGCCAGCTGCTCTAAGTCCTGCCACCAAGACTTCTCTGCCATGATGAGCTGTGCCCTTGCAACTGTGAGCCAGAAGACTTCCTTCCTTCCTTCTTTCATTCCTCATTTCTCCCTTCCTTGCCTCCCTCCCTCCCTCCCTCCCTCCCTCCTTCCCTCCCTCCTTCCCTCCCTCCTTCCCTCCCTCCTTCCCTCCCTCCTTCTGTCCCTCCTTCCTTTGGGTTGGGTGTTTCGTCACAACAATGAGATAAGTAACTGATATCTCACCCCCAGCACCATTCAGAAGCCACGTAAGACAGGACAAAGCACAGGCTTTCATGTCGTCCACTGGCCAAGTCTCCTTCCACTCTCCCCTAGGGTCTTGGCTTTAGCATCTAAACCCTACACATACCTCACTATGGCCCAGAAAATCCTAATTGAGTGTCTAGACACAAGGACAAACTTAGCTCCTATCCCCTGAAACTACGACAAGCAAGACACAGAGGCAACACTGAAATATCTAAGCTATCAAAGAACCAAACAAGACACCACACGATGATGGACTTGCGAAGTTTTCACAACAGGAGCACCTCCTCCAATGGCAGCCAGGCTTCTGCCAACACCCAAGTGCACCCGCACATCAGCAGCTGCTGTCTCAGCGCTCCCCAGATGCCCTCCTGGGCAGGTGGAAGGCATTAGACATGAACTGGGTAATTAAAGCTCCCTGTCCCGGATTTCTTCTTTCAGAAAGCCTATCCACATCACAGTTCCTATTCAGGTCATTTCCTCAAACCTGAGTACAGAAAATCCCCAGGCTTTGTAGCAGGCACTGGGGATGTAGCCCCTTTGAGCGCTAATTAGGTGCAGAACATTTGTCTACCTACATTTTTGTCTTTGTCTCAGCTCAGTGTGAGAAACAGGTTGAAGTGCCTGCCTACATGAGCTCTTCTGCTGTGGAACCACTTTTTATACTTATCTGTTCGACCTATTGGCCCACCTCACTTCTGAGTTGTGATCTCTTTTCAGAAAGGGGGGCATTGCTGTGGCCCTGGGGTCAATCCCAGGGCCTGGCACTCTGCAATGTCATTTCAAATATAGGCTTTGGTGACAGTGGTTAGTCCTGGAGTTCAGCTTTATACAAGTGCCAGCTGAGTTCTGGCCTAAGGGGAAGATGGGTAGGCCCTTCAGGGTGCAGCTCTCCTGCCCCCGAGACCTGTCTGCCACCTCCTCATACCACTCTGGAGCTCTGTGTGAGGACACAGTCACATGCATACTACCTTTATTTGACCTATGACAAGGACATGTTTCCCAGGTAACATAGGGAGAGGGCAGGCCCCAGCTGAGGGGTCTCCTGAGAATTTTTAAAATGAGCCTGTCCCTCCTCTTGACTGAATGAAATTTCCTCTGGGAATGAGTGTACTGGGGTGGGATTCCAAGGGTGGTGGCATCTATGAACTGAACTGCAGCCAAGGAGTCTGCTAAAAGCTAGGTGAACCAGCTTCACACAGGGAGCGACACATGAAACTCATCACTCCAGGCACACAGCCAGGGTCTCTGATCACCTTCCATGCTGATCTGCAAAGAGATGTGGTTGACAGATGATGAGTCCCACAGCCATGTTGAAGCACTACTGAGCTTCTTCCCATCCCCAGAGCAGACTTGCCAGCTCTGGGGACACTGTGCTAATACAGAGGTTCTTCCCTTCTACCTGGGCACACACTTCTCAGAAAATCCAAGAAAGAGGTTAGGCTATCTCGCCCCAGAAAATGCACATACACATATCCACTATAGTCTGGATTGAATTTTGGAGTGTCTCACCCCAAATGCACATGCTAACATCTAATCCTAGTGTTGTGGTATCTGAGGGCAGACCTTCCAGGGGTAATTAGGTCACAGGAGTGGAACCCCTCACAAAGTGGATTAGTGCTCTCGTAAGAAAGGACTGAGAGTTCTCGTGAACTTTCTCCTCTATGTGAAGATACAATGAGATGTGGATAGTCCAGAGCCTCACAAGACCCCAGCCATGCCAGCATGTTGACCTTGAACTTCCAGCCGTCAGAACCGCAGGAAACAAATCTGTACAGTGGGAAGTCATGTGGTTTGTGGAATTCTGTGAGAACACCATGTGCGTACCATATACACTGTGTGCACACCATTTGCTTTTCTAGCTGCTATCACAGAATACCTGACATAAGGGACTTAAGGAAGGAAGAGTTTTTGGGGGCTCACATGTGACAAGACAAAGTTCATCATGATGGATAAAGTCTGACAGCAATGGATGAGGCAGCTGCTCATATCGCCTCCATAACCAGGATGCAGAGGACAAACAGAAAGTGGGACCTGACATTAAACCTCAAAGACTAACCCCAGGCACTTCCCTTCATCCAAAGGGACCCAGGCCCACAAGGTGCTGCAACTGTCCCCAAACAGCTCCAGCCGCTGAAGACCAAGTGTTCAAAAACATAGGACTATGGGGGACATTTCACATTCAAAACACAACAGTGTGCATACACATATATGTACACACATATGTCCTCATGAGTGTGCATACACATATGTAGACATTGACATATCTTTATATTCATTCCCATGAGTTTCCTGGGTCTTGTGGGGGAAGTTCCCTTAAGCCCACCCAGAAATCCAGGGGAAGATTATTCTGCTGCTCTTAAATATTTCCTGGAACCAGTGGCCCTGGGCTCCCAGGAACCTTGCTGCCCCATGATGGGCTCAGGCCTGAATTCCTGCTTTCAGTCTGAGAGGCATGTGGCCCTCTGCAGTGAGTCTCTTGTCACTAGCTACTCTTGACCATGTCTCACAGCTGTCAGACATTATCTGACTCAAATCTGCCAGGAGGACAGACTGACTTTCCTTGTAGGGGGAGCTCCTGGTGCCTTGTCATCCACACTCTCTCTGGGTGGCGCCTAGAGGTGGAGGCCATGTTCCAGTGAAGGAAAACATATTTGAGTGAAACAACACACACACACACACACACACACACACACACACACACACACACACACACACACACTACACACACAGAGAGCACAGAGAGGCATGCACAGCTCTTTTCCGAGTCCAGCAGTAACAGTAAATTAGCCACAGCCTCGTGACGGTACATCCCAGCTCAGACCTTACCCAACATAATTTAAGTGACAGAGTCTTCATCCAAATCAGCACTTTCTTCAGGAATTGTGTATGCAAGGCACCATCACTAGCTTGGTGGCATCTGAGTCCTGGGCTCACTGTGTGCCTTAACCCAGCAGTACCACCTCCACTCTGTCTTTCCTCTCACAGATCAAGGGGACCCCAGGATACACATTCCAGCAAGGAGAAGGAAGCATCTCAGCAGAGTCCCACAATGACATCAACTCCTCTGTCACCAAGGTGCTCTGTGTATGTGTGTCAATGCAGAGTGCCCGCACATACACACGCCTGTGTTTCCATGCCCTGAGCATGAAAACTGAGAAAGGAATGGATGTCAGATTTCCATGGGGCTCCATGTAGGTTTTCTAGGAGATACAGCCTAGAGCAAAAAAGGCTCCCCTCACTCTAGACCCCAGAAATACATCAGAAGAAAGGACTTCTTTGTGGGCAAAATAATGTACTCTGTGGAGTCACAGGTATGTGGACCTGGGTTCAACAAAGTCTCCAGTGTTTACTCCCTATATGGCTCTATGAAAACACTTCACATCCCTGAGGTTCAGCTTGCCCTTTTAATGTGGGAGTCACAACACCCCCTCAGAGGGCAGAGAGGGGAGGAGTAAATACAAGGGTTGAAGAAAGGAATGAGCACCATGCTTGGTATGTTACAGAGGGCCAGTGCCCCTCTACTGATTTTTCTCTTCCTTGCTCCATTCTGAGGAATTCCAGACAGAAGCATGCACGTGAGATCAGCATCTAATTCTAGCTTTTTCAAGTTTCTACAGGCTGTGGAGTCTGCCTTTTCCATAGACGTGGGTCACCTGACTGGGTCCTGTAAAAGGCAGTGACTGGCACACTCAGGACTTGAGCAATGACATTAACACACAGGCATGTTCCACACCTCTGCACCAAGTGAACCCTGTCTTCCCTGTCAAGCTTCAAGTATTGGCTTCTCAAGTAATTCAATCCATTTCCCTCAAGACAAGGGACAAGAGGCTTTACATAGTAAACCGGAAGTCAGTTTATTCCTGAGATGTTTACATAGGTTCACGGTAAAGTAACTTTATGTCTCCAATGACATTTCTTCTGGGACTGCTCACAGGAAATAGAATTTATTTTTTTAAGCATTAAAGGTTGTTGTTTGCTTGTAAGTGTGTGAAGTCTGTGTCTAGGCAGTCACGGGGTTCCACCTGATGGGACATCTAGGGGAAAATGCACCAGGCTTGAATGAGTCACAAGCACCAGCGCCAATGGCTAGTGGAAGGCTCACATCCTCTGTACTTAACCTCTGTGGGCAAACAGAAACCACCAAAGAGGAGGGGGACTTCTCTCTGTGAGTTGCCTTCTGACTTCAGAAGAAGGGGCCAGAACAGAAAAGCAAATTTCCTAAAATATCCACCCTTGATGAGAACCTTGGACCCAAACCTACCCAGTGGTTGTCACATTACAGATCAGGAAACGAAGCTCAGAAGTGCAAAGTCACTTATGTGAAGTCACACAGGGAGTGTTAGCAGTTATGTTTGATCTAGGCCTATGTTCAGAACTCCAAAGCCAATGCCAGCATCATGTACTCCAGGCTGAACCTGGAGTAGTTGCCTCTGACACGGTGACAGAAGCATTCACCTAAAATGACAGGAACATTTTCCTTCCTTCCTTCCTTCCTTCCTTCCTTCCTTCCTTCCTTCCTTCCTTCCTTCCTTCCTTCCTTCCTTCCTCCCTCTCCCTTCCCTTCCCTTCCCTTCCCTTCCCTTCCCTTCCCTTCCCTTCCCTTCCCTTCCCTTCTCTCCTTCTCCTCTCCCTTCCTTGCTTCCCTCCTTTTTTCCTCCCTCCCTCCCTTCCTTCTTTCATCCATTTTTCTGTATGCGATATATGCATGTGTGTGTGTGTGTGTGTGTGTGTGTGTGTGTGTGTGTATGTGTGTGTGTGTCCACGAACTCATGCATACATATGTCGAGGCTAGAGGTTGACACTGCATTAGATATCCTCCTCTATCACTCTGCATCTCATTTTTCGAAGCAGTGTCTTTCACTAAACTGGGAGTGTGTCAACTGGCTAGACTAGCTGGCCAGCAAGCGCCCAGGGTCTCCTTGTCTCTGCCTGCCCAGCACTGGAGATGTGTGCCGTTGCACCCTGCCTTTGACATGGGTGCTGAGATCTGAACTCAGGCCCCCACACTTGCACAGCAATCACTTTACCACTGAGCCACCTTCCTGGCCCAGTGAGCCATTTCGTTACCCAGCAACAGTCCTGGCACTGTCCCCCACGAAGCAGCTTCCCTGAGCATTGCTTTGCAGTGGCGAAAGCTGGATGACCTCACTGTGGCCAAGGGTCACAGGTCCTGGCATTTCTGAGTGTAGAGCAGAAAAACAATCACATGGACAAATTGTTTTCCTAACTGAGAACCTTCACATTCCCCAGAACTTGTCACTAATGTGATTGTGGCCACCAGTCACTGGCCTTGTATTTCTAGTCTTGCCTTACAAACGGCAAACTCACAGAAGCCATCGATAGTTCTAATAGACTCTCACCCCAGCCTAATTTCTGACCTTTTGTTCCCATCTGGCTACTGGGAGGAGATTGGAGGACACTTGAGAAATGATAGAAAGAGCAGGAGACTGGAATCGTGTGTGTGGCGGTGGAGGCAGATGCACCAGGGGAAGGCAGGCTGGAGCCCAAGCCTAGAAGACCAGAGGAGTGGGAGCGAAGTGAGGGTCTGATGAGGCAAAGACCGACCAGTTAATCATGAAGGGCCAAGAGCCCAAAGGAAAGCCCAAGCAGAGGTAACCCCGCCATGGGAAGACACAGGTCCTTGTTAAAGGAGAAAAGGCAAATGAGTAGCATACTGTGCACCAAACAGGTGATCTCCACAGGGGAGTCATTAGTCAGCAGTCCGTCACTGGTCATGTGGCCTTGAGAAAGTCATTTCTTCTCAGTGGCTCAGCCATCATCTCCACAAACTAAGAACAGGGGCTGGAGAGATGGCTCAAGGGTGAAGAGCACTTGCAGAGGACCAGAGTTCGTTTCCCAGAGCCCTCTTGGGTAGTTCACAAACCACCTGTAACTCCAGCTCCATTTATAATATCTTCTTCTGGCCTCCAAGGTACAAAGTCCCTTGTTGAGAACTCTAAAATATTTCAGGTCATGAACCCAGGACATTTAAGAATCTTACAAATGGGGATAGAAAGATGTCTCAGCAGTTAAAAGCACTTACTCCTCTTGCAGAAGACCCAGGATCATTCCTAGCACCCACATGGTGGTTTACAGATGTCTGTAACTCCAGTTCTAAGGGACCCAGTGTCCTCTTCTGGTCTCTGCAGAACTGCAAGCATGCATGTGGTACACATACACATGCAGGCAAAACGAACTGCAAACATGCATGTGGTACACATACACATGCAGGCAAAACTTTCACATACATTAAAAAAATAATAATCTTTTAAAAATAATCCTCCAAGCATTCTGCAGTAACCAAACCATCTCCCTAAGAAGAGGGTCCCTCTCTAAGCAATCTGCTGCTCTTTCATCTCAAGGGGTGCTATATAACTGGATTCACTTTTCACAAAAAAATTAAAAAGTGGTTTACCAATTTGTGTTTTTGAGAACTCAAAATTTAAATAATAATAATAATAATAAACACTTTGGGTGCCAAAGTGTATAAAGGTCCTAAGTCAGCAAACTGCTCACTTACAGATTCCAGAGTTTACTTATAGACAAGAAACTATAATCTGCAGAGAGAATTCCAGAACTCAGGGAGCAAAATCAAGAACACATGTGTGCATGCATATGTTCATGCATACCTGTACACACACAAACACACACATAAGCACATATGTACATACAACACACATGTATACATATACATACACATACATTCACATACACACATACATACATACACATACATACATAAACACATATACACAAATGTACATAAATACACACAAATAAATTTAAAAGCATATTTATAAACCAAGAACAGTAGCAGAGCCCCTCCTAGGCTATCCCAAGGAGGAGATGAGGTTGTTCTTGCAAAGGGCTTGGGGCAGAGCCCAGCACATGAGCCACAGAGCCACAGTGAGTAACTGTCCATTATGTCTGTGAATCTGTATGATTGCCCAAGGGGCAAGAAATAATAGTCTTGCTTAACCAAGAAAAATCAATAGGATTCCAGGTGGCTGCATTACATCTGAATCCACATACCCATCACGCCTTTAAGTGGCAGAGGCAGGTCCACAACCTCAGTCTCTCAGCTCCCAAGTCTGAGTGTCACACCTGTACGTGACTCTCAGGGAATAAAGCTGACAGTGTTTACTCATAAGGGGTTTACCTCCTATGTGCAGAGAGGTGAGCAAGCACCCAAATGATTCTAAACACATTGTGAGGCCATGAGAAATAATATCAGTGGATCTCTATCCCTCTCCAGCCGTGAGCCCCACCCTTCAGGGGTACTGACGGGCTTGCCATGCTGGAGTACAAGGACAGCACTAGTGTGTGGGAAACCCTATTCCCATGGATGCTGTCCCCACTATGATAACAGAGTATGGATGTGTTCAAGTGAAGAGAGAACCCAGGGCTATGGCTGATGCTAGCAAACTGAGCTGAAATACGGGTCAGTGCAATGGACTAAATGTTTGTGCCTTCTCTACCCAGTCACGTGTTGAGATCCTAGCCTAGATGTGATGGCACCAAGAAAGGGAGGTGACTACAAGTGAGGGCTGAGGACTCATAAGGACACAAATCCCACTGACAGGAGCTCCCTCACCCTTCTGCCCTGTGAGGTTGCACTGGAAGGGTGTCTGTCTGTGCAGCAGGAGGTAGGACCTCACCAGACACCGAATCTCTCAGTGCCATGATGGCGACCTTCCTAGCCTCTGGACTGACAGGAACCAGTGCCTGTTATTCACAATCCTCCTGGATTGTGTTGGTCTATTAAAGCATCCTGGGTGGACTGATAAACACCCAGCCAAGGCCAGCTCTGTGAAACAGGACATTAGAAGCTCACTCTGCCCAGGGCAGCAGACAGTTCAAGTGAGATCTGAAATCTGGCCTCCTAAACCTAACAGGATTCTCAGCCCTGTTAGGACTAAAGTCTTTTTCCATTGCTAAATGTATAAATATCTTCTTCACTTAGGAAGAAATGGGCATGGGAAATACGAGTACAGGGATATCTGCATCCCTGTGTACACACTATGGACTTAGTAAATGAAAATGGATATTTATGCTGTTTCTGCTATCTCCAAACAGCAATAGACCAAGGATCCCTCATCAACAGCTGTGGTGTCCTGTGGTCTGGGGCTGCACAGACATGGCTCATCATAAGCACTATTTCACCAAGTAGCCATTCTATTCCCAGTCTCCTGTGAGTGACTTGTTGCCTGGATTGGGGCTATGGGGCTTCTGTGGCTCAGGGTCCACTCTCACACCCTCTGTGACTCCTGGGCTTTAATCCCTCCTTGTTGGAAGACCTGACAAGTGCTCTAACCAACATGAGAGCACCAACAAGCCTCCACAATGTGCTCACCAAGAAAGGAATCTGTATTTTTCTTTAATTAAGGGATGAGGCATGAACAGCAGGATATAGAGCATGCTGAAAGAAACAGGATTTCTCCCTTTCTCCGTGGCCTGGTTAAAAAACTCTGCTCCAAAGAAAGGGCCATGCCCCTACAGCCACCTCCAGGATGACAAAGTCTTAAAGATACCAGAAGAAGCATGTCATCCTCAGACACAAAACCAGGCTTCGGTGAGCTTGCCGACAGGCAGACTTTGAGCATGGCTTCAGGAGACCTGCTGACCCTCAAGCCAGGACTCTTCTCACTAAGCAGCCAAAAAGACCTCTGCTCTGAAGGTAATCCAATACAACACCAACTGTATTTTATGGCTGAAAAAGCCACTGATGGCCTAAGTAGTGTTTGTTATCTAACTAAATTGTAGAGGAAATGATGTGTGAATGAGAAAATTCTAACACAACCGTGGATCACATCTGACAACTTCGATTATGATTTTGTTTAGTTAAGCATTTATGCATTCTAATGAACTGTTTTATGGAATTAATAATTGGATCGGGGGTTTCCAGCAGCTGCTCTGAAGCCTCCCTAGTAGAGGTGATGTCTAGGGACCTTCCCTATGAGGCTGGTTTCCACACACAAGTCTGGGGCTAAAGCCCAGAGCAGGCAGATTCTCTAGCTAAATGGAAAAAGAATAGCTTGTATTCTCTCTCACTAACAAAACACAGGGACATAGACAAGGATTATGGTGACTAAATCTTCAACTTGGATGGATCCCCAGGAGACTGGCAATGTGTACTTCTGGAGTGGCTGTGAGGGTGTTTTCTGATAGACTGACTGAGGTGGAAAGACACACCCTGAATGTGAGTGGCACCATCCAATGAACTGGGGCTCCAGTTGGGATAAAGGGAGAGAAAAAAATAGACAAACACTGTTCTTCCCTTTCCTGTTTTTTGTCAGTCTAGAAATGAACAACTTCTATCAGAAGCTCTGGCTGCCATGGTTTTCCACCCACATGAATGAGGCCAAATGACCCCTGGCTAACTCCACGATAACCAAGAGCCTGCATATTTGGTCTCATCAATACAAAGTTAGCTAATACAATAACCAATTAGGCCTACTTGCAATATATAGCTTATTAGGAATGGGTCCCTATGCAACCATCAGTCAGAGCCAGTGTTCAGGTTGCTCACGAGATTAGTGTCAACTGTCTTGAGGCAGTAGAGAACCCTGTGCTCACCAGCTTCTCTACATGTAGACCCTGAGAGCCAAGAAAAGGCTCTGGCCTGCACTCCTCAGCATCTCCAGGTGCCTCTTCTTCCAGCATTGTGTAGACCAGCATTGTGGTCTCCTTCCCACACTAAGGACAGCACTGTGGCAGCTGAAAGGTCTGTCCAGCTCCCTCAGTGAAGCCAAGCCTGGACCTGCTCTACCAATGGAAACCATCCCATGGGGAACAAAAGGGGACTGAGCCCACCTAGCGCCTCCACATACAACTGTGCAGACTGTCTTATACCCAGCCATCCCAGGTGTGGAAGTGGAGGTATTAATGGGTCACAGCATTAGGACAGTTGAGAACCACGGCCCTAGATGGAACTCTATGAAGATCACTGATAAAAACCTACCAACTGCCTACATTCCATGCTGAGGATGCCAATGCTGGTGTGGGAATGGGGTTCCTGGTGACTTTCAGAGTACGTGTAGGAAGTCTGGATGAGGGACAGATCTTAGTTGTGTTTGCCTCTGGTATGTGGTTGATTTTTACTGTGGTATAGCACAGTCTCCTAAAAGTACACTCTATTTTTAAAAGGAAGAATGATGTGAATATTTATTATTTCCATGAATAACAAGGCATCTTCTGATTTTTATCATAGGATAATTCCTCATAAATCCTAGAAATGGACCAACAGCTGAGCTTGTCAGGCAAAACAAGGACCCCATGAGCCCCCTGGTTTACCTATAAAGCCACAGTGCTCCATGGCCATACAGACACACCACCTCACCCGTAGATGATTACCCATGGTCAGTTTCTCATCTCGTAACTCAGGCTTCTCTCTTACCACTGTCCTGGGGGCCTGCTTGTCCTGAGCACTTGTGTGGACTGCTGTGGACTTCTCTTCCCTATAACCATCCCTCAGCTCTCAGGACAGAGGCACACTGCCTCCATGGCCCTTCCTATCCCCTTCCAAGCCTTTCCCCAATGTGTGTTCAACACCAGATCACCAGCTTCCTTCACTCTTTCTCCTTTAAATCCCCCCTATGTGTAAATAACTTTACCATCCACTCAGTGACAGGATCTGCAGTGAACACCCCATCCCCTGCCTGGCCACATCCAACTGAATGTCACCCCGAGGTAGTTCACGAGCACACTTACTCTTGGTGCCAGTGCTTGAGCTCAGGACCTAATTACCTCGTGCTGGTTTAATCCATCTTGGTCATTGAGTTCTGCGCTCCCCAGTCACCCTCCACTCCACCTCCAATAGTGTGACATTTCTAAGACACAGAGTGCTGTGGGAAATCCCCAGTCTTACCCCGCACCAGACCCTGTGCCTCGAGAATCAGGTTGTAAACATATTGGCATGGTGTTGCGGTGTTTGGAAATCTCTCCTGTTGTAATCTCATCTTTGAAATTTCCCACTGCTACTCTTCCTGTACCATAACACCTCCAGAATGGATGCTCTCACACACAAGTATATGTGAACGTATTCAGATATGAAGATGCATTATTTAAATACATGAATGTATTTATGTGTAACTGTAGAGGAATTGGCCTGTACACTTGCCCCTCTCTGAATTTGTGCAGTTTCCTCTGCAGCTTCTCCAATACAGCTGGACTTGGCTTTTACCATCTTGCCCAAGTCTCTTCCACTGGGAGGAAGCATCCTGGACCTCAGGCAGGGCTCCTGTCTGTGTTCCTGGGGCTCCTTGAGACTTGTATATAAGATCTCCTTTCAAACATTTTCATTCTCTGTGCTAGCTCTGACTTGAGAGTGTCACAGACACCTAGACAAGTATCCCTGCGCACAGAGGCTGGGTCTCATACTCATGTCTTCCTTTTTTCTCTGGGAGGCAGTGTTGTGGAGTGGTCTTCCATATATGTGTGTGTGTGTGTGTGTGTGTGTGTGTGTGTGTGTGTGTGTGTGTGTGTGTATTCACCCATTTTGTTGTCATACCCCCCCCCCATGACTGGGGGACATTTGTCATTGCTCACAGTGACACTGGAGAGTGGAGAGAACTCTGACTGCCACAGCCTTATGAGGTTCTTCTCTAGGCCTTCCCCTTGTAAGGTGAAGACTGGAAGATCAACCTTTACTTGGAAAATGATGTTTTACTGAAAGAAAAATATAGCCTGTTTCTCCCATGCAGTGACCCCTAAGGCCTTCCCTGGGGCAAGTTGCATTATGTCCCAATGGTCAAAGCAAGTTGTCTGTCCAAAGCCAGTGTCAGCAAGGAAGCCTTCTCCCCAAAGATGGGGAGTGCTGCCAGGTGATGATCATGGACAGTCATGTACTGTGTCTTTATGGAGGAGGGTCACACAAATAAATAACACACCACACTTCAGTGTGCTTGTCAAATTAAATGAACACATGCTGCTGAAAGGGACCTTAAAGAACTCAGTGTCTTTCTTCATTTGCTGGACACTTGCCATTTCAGACCCCCACCATCTGAGACTGCATCTCAGTGTGAGGACTCTGAACTTTTTGAGTCTCAGCGGGAACAGAGGTCAATCGAACAGGTTCCAATTAGAGACATGATCTTGGGTTAAGTCTGAACTTGGGCTACATCAATGAGATGGTGGCTCAGAGCCAGGTGCTTTGAGTTCTTGGGGCCTTGATGGCTGCAATGGGGGTCACAGTGCCCAGTGCCTGCAGCATTGACTATGTTTTAAGAAACATCTGCTGCTTGAGTGAGACTTGGTGATGCCCTTACAGAACCTGGTTCTCTGTCTCTTCTGAAAATCTCTGAGCTTCCTGATGTCCTCTAGTCCCTTCCTTCTGTGTTGTTCAGACCCATCGGACCCATAGGTCACCAGAGCTGAGGGCAGACTGTCTTTCCAGGTTTTTACCTGTCTTATAATTTTCCAGTGTTTGCTAGTTTTGACATCTTTAAATATGTAAACTGAGAACTTGAAAGGCTCTCTGAGAGAACTTAGAGCTGGTGTGTGTGTGTGTGTGTGTGTGTGTGTGTGTGTGTGTGTGTGTGTATGTGCATTTGTGTTCATATGTGTATATGTGTATGGTATGTTCATGTGTAAATGTGAGTGTGTATGTGAATCAGCTCATGAAGGATCCATTATAGAGAGCTTGTGGGTGGGGAGACTTATGGTCCAAAGGCACTTCCTGGATGGATGTATCCAGACAATCAGTCTGAGATATATTGGCAGTGATGGAGACTTCAGCCCACCCTTCATCCCAGCCCATGACAGCTCTGAGAACCTACCCAACTTGGGAAGCTCTCTCTCTTCTCCTGCATGGAAGATGCCCAGCCCTGCTTCCTGCTTTTATGCAGACACAGTTCCCACAGCCTTCTCTCAGGAACTTTCTGCCTGTCAGCTTTGCTCCTGAAAGGCTGCCTCCTGGTAAAAGCCCCACCATCTCTGTTAATGAGTGGCACAGAATGTCTTGCCAGAGAAGTCTTATGTGTCTGGGTAAAGGGAGGAAGGAACAGACCTGTGCTCAGTGCCTGGGGCTGGCAGAGCTGTGAGGTCAGGGCTCGCATCACGTGAGAGTGTAGCCCAGGGTTGTGTTACTGGGATAGGCAAATGCTCTTCCATTTGCTCCCTGGGTGATCTGAGGCAGGAGATTGAACCCATCTGTGCTTCAGACCTCTCATCTGTAAGCTGAAGAAGAGAATTGTGCCTGCCCCAGTGTGTAAGGATTAAGTGTGGACAATCTTACAGGGCCTTCTAGAACAGTGCCTGGGGGCCATGTAATAAGCTCCTTAGGTATGCTTGCTATAGACTTCACCTAAGAACTTCATCGGGCTCTTTATAGATCGAGCCCCACAGACAAGAAGATCAGTGGGCCTTGACCCCTCAGGATAGCTGCTTCTTGAGGACATTGCTGCCATGTGCTCAGACCCTCCTTTGGAGGCTCCTGCATCCACTGGGCCACCAAGCCCTGTTTCAAGTTCTCTCCTTAGCCACAGGAGGCCATCCCGGGCAGATTTGAGGACAGTCTCCAGCTGGGTACATTGCAAGCTTGAGCCACCTTTACTCACATCTGTATTCCTGCCAAGAGGAGAGGGCCTTCCAGAAAACTGGACTCCAGACCTTCCTGATAGCTGATGGTCACACCCATCTCCCTGGAATGGGTCTTCTGCAGTCAGGAGAGGTGGAGCAGACTCTGGGTGGGGAAGTGTGTGGGATATCCTGCTAACAAGGGAACCAGGTGAGACGCCCAAGGGAAGGTGGAGGATTTGATAGGGCATGAAAGGAGGGTACAAGTAGACATGGCCCTGGCTGGCCCTGTGCTGCCTTCATGGGGGCTGCACACTGAGTTCCTGCCCTGTCAGAGTTCACTATGCTCCAAACAACTTGATGCTTCCTGGATCCAAGAAGCAAATCTCTGGGGGTTACACCAGTTAGGCTTTTGGCCCTGGCTCTTGTGTAAGAGTGACAGAGTGTGATGTATTGGCAGCGGCTTTGTACTTCCATGAACAAAGGCTGCATCTGGCTTCCAGCTAGGATCCTGTGGATTTGCCCTCCCCCCCCAGCTCCTTCAGGTACCATTGGTCTCCCTTTCTCTCTTGAAACCCAGATGCCTCTGACCCTCCATGACTTCTGTCACCTGTGCCCGCCTAAAGAACTCTTTCATTAAACTCTTAGTCAGTTTTCCACTGGGAACCCGAGGACTGTCTACACCCTCTGGCAAGGTCCATGAGCCTTGTCTTTGTGAACAGGGTGTAGGCTGGACTGGTCCCCAACCATAAAATTATTTTTGTTGCTATGTCATAACTATAATTTCACTGCTATTATGAATTATAACATAAATATCTGTGTTTTCCAATGGTCTTAGGTGACCCCCATGAAAGGGTTGTTCAACTCCCAAGGGGGTCATAACCCACAGGTTGAGAATTGCTGATCTAGAGTATGGCAGGGCTCATTTAGGATACACATATCCTCCAGGGTCAAGCTCAACACGTTGTGTTTTTCTTTTATGAATGTACTTCTTCAGGCCTTGACGTTAGGTTGCCAGTGACCTTAGAATCCTCAGTCAAGAATGGTTGGGGTCCAGCTATGCACATCCTGTATGGGGATCATCCTAAGAGTCTTAATTATCTTGGAGGTATCCCTTTCCATGACAGGGCAAAGAAATGCCTGCCTTGGATGCCATCGTAGTTTTCCTGTATGTGAAGGAAAAGAAACTCCAGCACAGAGCTGAGACTATCACCCACAGTTACCCACGGGTCTGCTGCTGGGTTAGGGGAGCCCTTTCCCCCTGTAGATACTTGCTTATCTTTCACGTTTCTGACCTAACGTGGCTAACTCCTTCCAGTACCAGAAGCAGAGCAGAAATTATTACTCCTAACTGGTTCTGCAATTGACAGACTTCTCCTAAGGAACTGTCCAGGAGAGCTTCCTTCACCAGAACTGGTGGCTCATGCCTTGTTGCATGCCACTGACAGATGCCAGGCTGAAGTACTGGCCCATGAAAACTTCTCCATAAGCAAATATATATTCGTATTTTAGATCCTGACTCTAAATGGATTCATATGGTCAGGTTTTAGTTTCTCAAATAGAACTTTTTAGACCTAACAGTTCTTTCTCCAATTTTCACCACCTCATAAAGCCATATACCAATGAGCTGTTTGCCTGATAGATGCCAATCATTCTCAATTTTCTCTCAGAGTGACGTAAGACTGTGATACTCAAATGCCTTGATTGGAAAGAGACAGAAGAGTCCTACCACTGGTCAAGTCACCATCATCTCTAGAGTTTAGGTGGGTAGGCTGCTGGGTATTTGTTGAGACCTTGCAATAGATGTGCTGCACTGTGTCACATCTTAGTCAGTTTTCACAATGCCATTGAATTGGTCCTGTGGCTCTACCAATTCTACGGCTCAGAGTTGGTTAATGTTGCTGATAGACTGTTATTTGGGGATCGAAAGAGGAAGGCTACCCAAGCAAAGAGACAGCATGAATAAGCTATGGAAATACAGTGTGTCTGGGGAGGGTGGCGACTAGGAAGGGTGCAGCACAAGGAACTCCAGCAGAACTGACTAAAAGCAGATCTAGGATATCCTCCACAGACAGATGATAGAGGGATTTACATCAAGCTGGTGAGAAGGGGGCTCTGGCTCTAAAGCCTGGACTAGCAACAGAAGAGAGATGCGGGCAGGCATGAGACAATAGAGTGACATGGTTGCCATATGACGGACAGCAAGAACCCTTCAGATAAAGAGATGGATGGCTACATGTCTCACAAGCTCTGTAAGGCAGTGGGGAGCTAACCAGAGGACAACACCTGGAAAAGACAAGGTCAGATGTCTTATTTGAGAGAACCCCTCTGACTGGTGGGAGTGTGATGCTGGACTCCAAAGAGCAAAATACAGGATGAGGAAGATGTAGAAGAGCAGCACGGGGTGATGGGAGATGAGACCTGAATGACAGGAAGAGGGGAAAAAAGTGATAGATTAGAGGAAGCTTGAAGGCAAGTGGAACCGCAGATGCTGGGAACTGAAGGGGTGTGGGAAGAGGACATGTGGGTTTATGGACAATTCCAGGTTGACCATGTGGCATAAACCATTGATAAGACCAGGAGGTGGAGAAGTGAGTGGCCCAGTATGCTCAATCAGCTTATAAAACTGAACTGAAGCTAACAGCAAACCCAGTGGCAGGCCTGAGTCTAAGAATGCTTGCAAGTCAAACTGGTGAATGCCCACACTTGGATCATCCCAAAGAACATGATAGAATGTGTCCACAACTCAAGTCCCATGGAAGGCAAAGAGGGCTACCTTGAACTTCTCCAAGGTTTGATCTCAGTCAAAGCCGCAGGAATCATTAAGTTCCATGACAAGGACTTCCCAAGGGTCTGACACACAGTGGATAATTGGAGCATCAGTCTGACTTGCTGACCTTTCATGCAGACTCCCTTCATGGCAAGAACAGAGAAAGAGTTCAATAGCAAGTAATGTGCAGGCAGTCTGTGCTGATGAGAAAACCAAAATACCAACTAATTAACTGGATGACAATAAGGGAAACAAGGAACCATAATAATAACTAAGCTTGTCCTTTGGAATGTCAGTGTATTACCCAGTCCCCTCTCCCTGTGACTCCCGTCCCTCAGGTAATCTTCAGATCTCTACAAACACTGCAGCGGTGGAACCTCAGGAACACCTGCCTGTCTCACCAGAGTGGATCATGAGCTCTGGTTGAGTTGCCTCAAGGACTGAGGAGTTTCTTCAGTCTGTGCCATCCTCTCAAAAGCCTATCCACAAAGTCTCATGCACACAGGCTACAGAGGACCATGGGAGCCTAGCCATCTAGCCAGCAGTCACACCACTAGGAAAAGCTAAAACCAGGACCCAAACAAGTCTGTTGGTCTCCAAGTACTTTCATTCTCACCAAATCCAATGATACTGATGTCATTGAAGTTTGTTCAGAGGCCACAGTGCGGTTCATCTGAGGCTGAGCTGCATAGGCTTCCTGAGGAGTCACTAGAGCGAGAAACTTACAAAATATCACCAGATAACACAGGAGCCACGCCCCACAGCAGTGAGTCAAGGCTCACCGTGGGCATCCAGGTCCTTCCACGCTGCATCCCACACTATCCCTCTCCAAACAGCTATTTATAAACCCTATCAGTGCACACTGAGCAGATGATTCTGGCGTTCTTCCTGCACTTTAAATAACTAAGTTATGGGTGAAGGCAATAGAATGGAAATGTTATCCAATAGGCTTGGCCTGATGCATTGTGGACGCCTCTCCTCTCTGCTTCATTATCCTGCCTCTCTTTTGTGTTCCTAAACAAAGGAACGTGGGCAGACAGCCACAGCCTGCTTAAGCTTGGCTGACAGATGGAAGGGGCCAGGCCTCTCTGGGGCCCTTTGGGGAATGACAGCTCAAGTCCTGTGATGGAGCCAGTGCTGTGTGGCTCCTCATTCATCCCCTCTGCCCCTATTTCAGGTAAGGAAGCCAAAGCCTAGAGAGGCCAAGTGACTTGCCCAAGAGCACTCGCATAGGAAGTGAAACCAAAGACTTGAACTTGGCAGCCTAGTGAGCACGATGGCTCTTAGTCACAGTAAGTTAGTACTAACAAACTGTAGTAGGGGATTCTGTCGCCAAGGTGAGGGCTCCCAAGGGAGGCAGATGTTCAAAGGGACAGATGGTGACCATGAGAACTGCCAGGACCTCCAGAGAGGGAGATAACACCGGAGGAAGGAGAACTAGACAAACTATTCTGTCCCACCCTTGACGTGAGTGAGGGTTTTCAATCATCTCGTCATTCAGTTACTCAACAAACACTCGCTGAGTGCCGACACTGTGCTAGAGTTTGTGGTGGTGCTGTGGATGCAGCCATGGATATGGTGCAGTCCCCAGATGCCCAGCCAACTAGGAGATAGATAAGGGGTCCAGGAAACACCATGGGCAGCCTCCACACTTGTGTTTCCCTCATCCTAACTAGCAGACAGCTGGAACCTGTGCCATCCTTGCGGGTGTCTTGATGGAGTCTCCATGCTATGTTAAAATATCCAATCACAATACAGCCTGCCCCTGCCACTTGTCCTTCAAGATACTCAAGTGCCCTCTAAATGTCTGATTCTGCTGATTTTCCCTAGGCTGCAGTAGCATGCTGAGTCTTCCCAGTGACTTTGCTGGTTCAGGTCTTAATGAATGACCTCAAACCAGCCTATCAACATCTTTGAACTGTCATTTCCCAATGTCAAGTTAAGACTGAGTAGAGAGCTCCATAGGATCCCTTCTAATGTCCTATGGATATCTATGCAACCCTTGGTCTACACTGTAGGCTTTTTATATAATAGGTAAGATGGAGTGTGAACATTATGGTTTCATGGGAAAAAGCAAGTGAGTCTGAGCAGGCAGGCAGGCTGGCTGGCTGGCTGGTGTCTAGTGCCCCTGAGCAATCTGGGCACACTGGTGAGCTCTCGAGCTCAGAAAACCCTCAGTTTATGCATCAGGAACACCCTGACCTGGGAAACAGAGCAAAACATAGGTGCAACCCCCTACCCCTTTCTTCCACTGCTGCCTCTGTGGTCCAGTGAGGCCAAGCTACAGTGTCCTAGGCCCAGCTCTCCATTCCCATGGGTTACTTCTCAAGTGAGAGTTCCCAAGCTCATGCCCACACCTCAGGAAGCAGAGCCCTGCACTATCTAACCTGATGCCAGGCTCACCTGCCAGAGTTGGGCCTTCTGAAGATGGCTGCTTGTCCATCTGAGCTGCACTGTGCCCTACTGGAACATCCTGCCAACTTGATCCTTCTGTCTTTCTCTAAAGACCCGTGCTGCCTGCTGGCAATGTGGCACTGACCTGCCTCCTAGCTTGCCCTAAGGTACATTATCTGCCAAGCCTGCTCCTCTTGTGTGTACTTGGAGACCATTGCATACAAAGTTCTGTCTTGCTGCCTGAGACCTTGCAGCAATCAGATCCTCTCCTCCTCTCCTCCTCTCCTCCTCTCTTCCTCTCCTCCTCTAACCCAGGGCCTTGTGCTTGCTAGGTAAGCACCCTACCACTGAGCTAAATCCCCAACCTGGTTCTAGAGCTCCTATTTCTTGGACTTCACCACTTTTCCTATAAAAAAGACAAAACACTAGGACCTTGGTCTTGGGTTGAGAAAACCTGTGCACCCCTCTAGATGCAGTTGAATCTACACAATAGAGTTAAGAGAATTGAAAACAAATGTGTCTCATAAATTTCAAAGTGATTTCCTCTGTGAATGAACTGGAACAAACCCTTGAACCCATGATTTCTTTGCATCTCTCAAAATGGAGAGTTGATGTAGGAACTTGAGAAAAGAGAATTGTAGCACCCATGCAGTCATTTAAACTCTGTCCTGTTTCACAGGGCCACGAGACAATACACCAGTTGTGGACCGGAGCACCTCTATGGACCCATAGGCTTTCCAGTTTCACGTAGGTGAATTACATTGTGCCGAGTCAAACCAGGACAACAAGGTTTGCTTGGGAGTGTGGGTCAAGTGTGCAACAGAATTTTCCTCAGCTCCATGAGCTTAAACTCAATGCAGGTGACCCAAGGGGACATCATGGGGGGACACATTCCCCTGAACATCACCTGGACATTCTTGGCACCAAAGAGCAAATGTGACTGGGAAAATAGCTGACTCTTCTGTCCCCAGAAAAGTCACGCTTTGCAGGAATGCAATTAAATGGGTGTTTGAGACTATAAATAAAAAAGCACGACTGGACTAATGTGCTATGGAACATTCTTTATTCATTTCAGAAAACACAGGTGTTAACAGCCAAGTAAGTGAAAGTCCCATGGCTGGCCTTCCTTTCTGTACTTTCTAATCAGTACTTCCAGGTGAACGTTCATGCCAGGGTCAGTAAGTGCAGACTGCTGCAAGCCACGCTGCTCCGGTATGCCGGAGAAATGGGAACAAGGACCCACAGACTGAAGTGCGAGGGAAAAAACAGATCCACTCTAGCAAAGGTCAATTTGTCTGGCTAGTGAGTCCAGCTGCCAAATTCACTCCCATGACCTTAGCCAAAGTTCTCTAAGGTTCTTCCCAGTTGGCCTCTTCCTTGTCTTTGCCGTCCAAGAACAGTATGGACAGCTGTGATTTTTTTTTTTAAAAGAGGGTGTGTCCCTAGCTGTGGGACTCAGATGCCACACACCAGAATCCTTCTCTCCTTGTAGCATTTAGGGGTGTGAACCACACCTTGGCTTTGCTCCCTGGGCAGCTGAGGGGTTGTGTGAGGTTTGCACAGCTTCTTGCTCCCCTTCCCAAGTGGCTTTACTTCCTTCTAGGGTAGAAATGGCACATTCTCCTTGGTGAAGTCTTCAGACATTCCCAAATTGTCAGTGGGGTCTTCCTGTGGACTGATGCTGTACTTGGGAGTGACCTCCACAAGCAACGGCACTCAAATAACTGTCACCTTCATGGAGAGTTGGCAGGCCTATCTTTTGAGAATCTTTGTACTTAGGTCTGTATGTGCACACACTGGAAAATATTTCTTCTCTACTTTTTGCTTTAACCTAGTAGCCTTTCACTCATTCATATATCTATACATATTTACTGAGGGCCTCCTCTGCTCTAAGCACTGTCTGCATGGACAAGAGGCATGGTTGGTCACGTGACTTGTGAACCTGGCAGAAGCATTTTGGAGGAACCTCCACTGACATAATTAACCTTAAAATAAAAACAAGCTATCTGCCAAGCAGGATGATATTTTAGGGACCTCCAGAGAGGACTGGAGAGACGTTTTTAAAGTTCAGATAAAGCCTGTTTGTTAGAAGATCAGGAATCAATGAACACAGTTTCAGTTTTCTTCAGAATGAAGGCATTTGAAAAGCAGCACAGACCACCCCAAAGCTTGCAGGTAGATACCAGTGCACTTTAAATGCTTTTCCGATAAAGAAGACCCCGTAAGATCAAATGTGAATTGTCAATAATAGAGTTTAAAACTCTAACTTTCAATTCAGCTTTATGCCTTTTTAGACTTGTCTAAGTAAATTTGGAGGTCAGCAATATGTTCCGCTCTTATATGTGTAATGGAAAATTATTCAACTGCCAAGAATACAGTGCGGTCATTTTCAGAAAAATGCAGAGAAGTGACTACTATCAAAATAACCATTTATCTACTGGAGAGATGCAAAACATGTCACTGTTAGCACAGAGAACAGGAAGACAATCTAGAGATGGTGACAGCGTTGTCACGTGAACAGGCCGGCAGTCACAGCCCCTCTGCCCTGTTTGCTCGCTTTGAACACTGCACACAAGCATTCACAGTTACTGCACACGAGCGTTCACTGTTACTGCACATGAGCATTCACTGACACTGCACACGAGCATTCACTGTTACTGCACACGAGCGTTCACTGTTACTGCACATGAGCATTCACTGTTACTGCACACAAGCATTCACAGTTACTGCACATGAGCATTCACTGACACTGCACATGAGCATTCACTGTTACTGCACACGAGCATTCACTGTTACTGCACACGAGCGTTCACTGTTACTGCACATGAGCATTCACTGACACTGCACACAAGCGTTCACTGTTACTGCACACAAGCATTCACGGACACTGCACCCAAGCAGTCTCATCTGTACAGTTTCCAAGCTGCCTCGATTTGTAGTCTTGGCTTAGTGCAGCCAAAATCCACATCCTCAAAGGGTCGAGATGAATGTGTGTGTACACCCAGGGAATTAGCGCTCTGGTAACCCGAGAGAGAGTTGCCTCTCTCAGTGACATGGATTTAAATCGAGTAAGCTATCCTGGGATCTCAGATCCCGTGTTTGAAAAATTGGCTGAGTTGGTCTTCTAGCCTCAGCTAAAGTGGCTCTGTTCTTTCCTCCTGTCTTTCTCACGACACTTAGAAATACTAGTGTAGAACTTGGAGTCCCACCCCTTATTGGTCACATCACAATCAGGACATACGCATCTTTGGGATGTGATTGTTCAGCCTACAAGCCCTTGGGGTTGAGTCCATCTCATGGGGTTGCTTGAAACTAGGAATAGGCAACTAATTTACAGTGTGTTCTGAGATCCAATTTGTAAAATAAGATGCTACACTTAACATGAGCACTGGAAGGTCAAGAGTGGCCCAGATTCTCATTCTAAGAGGGAGGTATGTGAAGCACCCACGATCTTGAGTTTAGCCAGCTCAGTCCAGGCTCAGCAGCAGACTCCAGGCAGAGGTTCCCCCATTTGCTACATTTCTCATGCTTCTAGATCATCCATAGAGTTATAATCACTTAGTCTGAAAAAGATGCAAGATGTGAAGAATTCTACTGTAGCCATCCAAACTCCTAGATGTGATTGGGGTACACCTAATGTAAACAGTAAGAAAATAAGCTGAAGTTCAATTAGAGACAAAAGGAAATAGCTTAGCCTGAACAGCAGGTTGAAAATTTCATGTCATTAGATGAAAGAATTATGTCTAACTGTAAAGCAGGAACCTGATGGACATGGGTTTAGCATTCTTTATCGCCATAGATGCTATCAGGAAAAGGTTCCATACTTCCCATCATGATGCAGAAAGAATCACTTTGGGGCTGACTCATCCCTCAGACCTGCATCCTGGCTCAAGCTCTCTAAAGAATAACCAACCTCAGGCTGCCTGGGATAACGATCCTGTTGTGGTCATTGTGACACCAGAAGCCTCAATCTGTCTAAAATATGAAATAAATGAAAACTTGAATATAGAGGTGATAGTCTTCAAAAGCACAATATTAAGATTTGTATTAAATGTAGGAATACTTAATAGATACTTAAGAGTAAAAGTAAATATGTCATAAAGAATTTATTATATGAGAAGTTCGGGAGCTAGCCTTATGCATTCTATTTAAGATATATATTTGGATTTGGGCATATCATTTTAAAAAGACATGAGAAATGTACTTATAAACAGTAGAGTACTGTTCCAGATAACTTAAAATTTTTCATCTATTATATTTACAAAAGTTTCTAAATATGTGAGGAAATGTATTGCTTTATTCTGGTTACAGCTGCCTATTTGGCCTCTGAAGGGATTAGATTAGGTTCTTAGAGTATTCAGTGTAACGGGTAAAATGCAGACATGCCTTGTCTTTATTTTATGTAATTTCCTAGATATATAAATAGTCTAATAAGATTTCAAATCAAACCACAAGCCTTAAGTAAACAAGGCTTTACGATTAATTTAATTAAACATCATAAGTATAGTAGTGTTGTCTGTAATTAGCACCTCTCAGATGTTAGACTATCCCCTTTGGTGCTCTGTGCCTGTATCCAAAAGGCTCATGCTGGATTAGTCTAGAGTTCTCCCCAAGAGAAAGCAAGTTGACAAGGATCCCACATGTGGATAAAGAGAGAAGGATGCTCAAAGTATCACAATTTATGCAAGAGACTTCTTTTAATTGTATTTATTTTATGTGTATGAGTATTTGCCCATATACATGTATGTATATATACCACTCAGCAAAGTTCCCATGATTGTACAGCTAATAGATGTTGGACGAGGTCGTCATCCAGATCTGTCTACTCCAAATCTAAACCATGCTACCATCTGCCTCTCAAAGGAACAGGTGAGCCCAGGCCTCGCAGGGAAAGGGAAGTGACCAGTGAGCAGGGCTTTCTGTCTCTTGTCATCACAGAAGATCTGGTCCATGCTTCGGTCTGGTATCTGAGCTTTCCTTCACTTAGAAGAACATTAAGTGCTTCTGCGAGGAAATCAGAGAGGACCTTCTACAGGTACTTGTCTTTAGACATGAAATAAAACTGAAAAACCCTTCTCACCAATCCTAACATGCCACTTAGACCCCAGCTAGAATAATTCTCCAAAGAAAAGAGGATTTGTTGGATCTGGGGTATAGCTCAACTGGCAGAGTGCTTGCCTACCCAAGCCCCTGAATTTAATTCCAGCACCTATAAACTGGGTGTGGTGGTGCATGCCCATAATCCCTGCCCTTGGGAGCCAGATGGAGGAGGATCAAGATGATCATTGGTTTAGTTAATTTGAGGGCAGCCTGATCCTGAGCTTCAGGAGAACCTGGAGAGAGAGAGAGAGAGAGAGAGAGAGAGAGAGAGAGAGAGAGAGAGAGAGAGAGAGAGAGATTGCTGGCTCATTCACTTTCACACCAGGGAGTCAGTGCTTTGGAAAAACAATGACAGAATTGCCATCAGGCTGAACTTCACGGCAGTTGGATTTTTTACCTTATTTATTTATTTATTTATTTATTTATTTATTTATTTATTTATTTATTTATTTTTGAGGCATGATTTCATGTCACCTAGATTGGCCTCCAACTCCCTCTTGATTTCTTGTCTCCACCTCCCTAGGGCTGGGATGACAGGTATGCACGACCGTGTCCAGCTATTCAAGGCAGAATCTTAAGAGAAGGACAATCAGACAATCAACAGGATGAGCTACCATTTCCAGCAGGCTCCTGAGATGAGCAGCAGCACCCCAGCACTCCCAAGGTCTGTTCAGGCCACCTCCAAAGTGACAGTGAGGAGAATCTACACTCTTCACATAAAAAACACACTGCTCACCATGGGTCAGACATTGTGGCAAACACATCATAGATAGTCACTGTGATGACCCCCACAAGAACTCTGTCCTGGTCACCCCAGTAGTCTTGTGAATCATTAAAGACAGATTCACAAGTAAGTCAGAAACACAAATCCTTCCTTTTTCCCACACTTTAGAAGGCTTAAAAAAAATGTGGTCACCAGGAGACAGGCAATGGCATTTTATAAACAGCAGAGTTTACAGTTCTTCCTGGTATCTAGATGGGGAGCTGAAGAGAAAGGATTCTTCTGTGTGTCTCCAGGGCTAAGGGGGTGGGGTGGGGCAGACTCGAGGCATTAGTGATTAAACAGAAATAGCTGGGCTGGCCAGGTCAGGGGGCAGTTTATGACACTGTGCCTCTGAAACCTTCCACTTCCTGAAATAGAATCGCTGCAGGATTTTATTTAAAATGCTGATCCAGGACCACACCCCAGACCTGTGATTGGACTCTGTGGGAGTGTGAGGGTATATAACAGGGCTATATAAGGTGCTCCTCACATGTTCTGATAATCTCAGTATCCAGAAGTCTACATAAGAATCTGACAGATCTATTTGCTGTGGATCTGTGTACCATGTACCTTGAGAAATAGGACTCAGCCACCAGAATGCAGCATGTGTTATAGCCCAGTTCTATGGCCAAGTTAAATCTGATACTAACATAATATAATAATTTAACAATGGCGCCCATCAGTTATTGTATGCATGCCAGACAGGGGGGCAAATGCCTTGCCAAACTATTCATTCTTAATCCCTCCACCCTGGGCTAGAGTTATCATGACCGTGTTTTGAAGATGGGGAAATTAAGGCTTGTGGAGTTGGAATAACTGGTTCAGGCTACTGAAGGAGAGAACAGAGAGATGTGATTCAAACTCAGCATGTCACCTTGATCTCTGTGACCCTCAGGCCAAGTCACTGCTGTACACAGCCATCCCTCTGTCACAATCCCCAGAGCCATGCCTGGGACCTGGAAGGCCACTGATATGGTGGAATGGGGAGCCCATCACAAGGCAGGGATGAGTAGCCAGGGTGGGGCTACTCTATGAGCTATAAGTCCACTCTAACTGCTCCTCAGGGGCTCTGCCCCATAGCCTGGGCTTTTATCAGCTGGACCAGGGCTGGGCCTGCAGGGTAGGAGACGCCAGCACATCTCACATGCCTCCCACTCTCAGCAACTGAGACAAATACTCCAGAAACCACCATCTCAGGGCTGTCTCCTCTACTCCCCTCCACAGACAGATGGCGCAGCATCAGGCTGGCCTGGGAGTTATGTCCTCACCTCCAAGATGTGTGCCTGGGTCAAAGCTATAGGCCTCTCCCAAGGCAGGTGGCCATGCAGAGGCATGTGAGCCAACCACACCAACTGCATGATTCTCACAAGCTTCTGCAGAGGAGTGGGCTCAGTGAGAGACCACAGGCCCTGGGTTTTATCCCAACACTCTCAAAAAAAGAAAAATAAGTCTTGGGCTGGAGAGATGGCTCAGTGGTTAAGAGCACCGACTGCTCTTCCAAAGGTCCTGAGTCAATTCCCAGCAACCACGTGGCAAGGAGGTGTAGACACAAGTCTGAACCCAGAAGTCTCACACTCTCTGTCAGAAGGCTCTGGAGGGCCCAGGGTTAGTTAAGAAAGCACCAACTAGACACAGTGCTACAAGAGAGAAACTGTCTCCAGGAAGGCTGTGTATTGGTGAAATTATTAAGGCCACTCCACGTAGTTAAAAGGGAGGTTTATTTTGTGGGGTAACTTACAAATGAAGGGGTAGGTTACAGGGTCTGGCAAGGGTATAGCGCAGTCCGGCGGTGTTCTCTGGAGAACTCTGCTCCATCTACCTCCAGCGTCCAGAGTCCGGGAACCAAGAGACAGAGCTCTTCCCGATCCTTGGTCTTCCACTTCCTCCCCCGCCCCGCCTTGTGGGTGTGACCATTACCGAAGCCTCAGTGGGGGTTGGAACTTCCAGGCCAATGCTGGGATGGCTATCCACTACAGCTGTGACATGGTCCAGGGTCAAGGCTCCCAGGCTCCCTTCTATGGGTCCATCTCAGCTGCTCCTATTTATTTACTAGACATCGATATCAATGCCTGAAGATGGGAAGAAAGGTTACGGCCAGGTATGAGGAAATAAAAGCAAAGCAAACCAAACAAACCCCAGCCCCAAGGTGTGGGAAGCTGTCAAGTGTGGAGCCAGCCTGGAGGCAGAGCATCATCCCTTAGGCCACAAAGAAGCCAATGGCAAACACCAGAGTTGCTTTCTACAAGAGTGAGATGCAGCACCCTGCAGGGTAGAAGGCACTTCGTCCCTAGGACCAATCATGGGGAAGGGGGAGAGAGACAGTGAGTAGAGAGCAGGAGAGGAAAAGGGGGCCAGATAGGGCTGCAAGGGCAGCCCCTGGCAGACTAGACCATCTTGGAATGGTGCTTAGCCTCCCTGGGTCTCAGTGTCTCTCCTGCTAACTGAAGGGTTAGGACCACATTATTCTAGACCAATTCTGGGGTTCTGAAAACTCTTTCTCGCCTCCACATCAATATTTCCAAGACAGAGATCATTCGTTTTGTCTCCTCAGCAAGTCACCTTTTCAAAGGCTGAGAGTGTGTCCTTGTCACCTTGGCGAAGAGCCCTGGAAGGTTTGGGGATAATTGTTTCTGCTCCCTTGTTGCTATGGAAACTTGCAACTCCTACCTCCTTAGTACCAGGACAATAGCTTTCCCAGGGCCCCTGGGTGGTTTATTTTGTTTTGTCTATACCTGCATTATGAGGTTGAAAGTGTCTGTAGAGCTGAAGGGAAGCCTGGGCTACTCTGCTCTTCCCATTGAAAAATGATCAGTCATGTGTGTACATGCCTGATGTGTGGAGGTCAGAAGACAGCTGTGTAGAGTGCTTCTCTCCCACCTTTACATGGGTTCCAGGGATGAATCAAAGGTTTCTGGACTTTCAAAGCTACCATTGCTGGCTGAGCCATCTCACCTGTTGACTTTCAGTTGCTCCTGGTGGGATTCTTGGCCACCAGTCTGTCTCTCTCAGCCATCTTCCACCTGCTTCTGAGGTGGTCTTTCCAAACCGCAGACCCCCCCCCTTCCGACTTACAATCCTTCCAGGGTTCTCCAGGGGCCAAAGGCCAAGTCTCAAGCCATTAGTTGGACATTCAAAGTCCTTCCTGAGTTAACCCTCAAACCATGACCCACCACTATGGGAACAGCTCTTGTTCTCAGAACAACCCTGTAGGCCTGTGCCTTTGACAGCTCATCACTGAGCATCTGCTGGCTTCCCCATGGTACCATGGAGGGACAGTGAGTCCTGTGCCTTCACTGAACTGCTCTGAACACCAAAAGCACCAGTGAGAGGCTGGCATCCAGGCAGGTCTGATGGGTGCATGCTCTAGCATTGCTAGTAACTGCTAACCAGACTTCCTGCCCCTCTGCCCCTGCTGTTTACAGAGTGCGCCCAAATGGTCATCATGCCTTGCATGCTCCAAAGCCTCAGCCTCAGGAAACTTACAGTATGGTCTATGACGACTGTGGGTTGGTGGGTGCACATCTTCTTCGGGGACTGTTTGTAGTAGGTAAAACTGGTCGCACAACTGCTTGCTATGTTATCTTCCTTCACACCAAAATATACTACTCAGATACCTCAGCCCACAGCCCTGTGTCCATCTCCCTGGCCAACTGAAGATACACGAGTGTGGTGAGCATGATGGGGCTATCTGGAGCAGGTGACAGATCAGGGATGCTCCCCTCTGCATCCTGTCCTTGTCACCCTTGCCACTGGGAAGGAGCCTTCCTTGCAAGGGGCACCCCTCCCCAGTTGCTGCTAAAGCCTACTCTCTCAGGGCCATGGGACTGGAGAGCATAGCAGGCCTAGGGTATGGAGGCAGAAGGTAAGGGCATTCAGCAGGGGACAGGTATATGGGGCAGGAGGCAGGGTGGGGGGGGGGGGCAGGGCTGTGGGATGTGGGGCAGGGTGGAGGCTAGTGGGGCAGGACTATGAGGCAGGCAGAGTAATGTAGGATAGGAGGTAGAGAGTAGGCTGGGAGATAAGGTGTGTGGACAGAGGCAGAGTATAGGTGACAGGTGACAAAGGGGCCTGGCATCAACCCAACCAGCCTTTGTCCTCCCTGGGCACAAATCTAATCCACCTTTAGGTTCCAGGTTCTTTCAACTGCCAAATGATGTTCTAGATGAGATCACACACACCTTCCCCCTATGACTCCAGAACAGGACAAGTGTTACTCTAACAGCAATCCTGAGTGGTGAACAGTTTTGCTGCTTCCTCTTCTGCTACTTCTACATCTGGAAGCTTCTATCAAGACCTGCCCTCCCTCAATAGGAAATGTAATTTATAGCCAATTTCTAACCTCTTCCTCCAGACAGACCCAATCAAAGATGCTTGGAACAATAAGGATCCACCCTAGGCCTCTGTCCTGACTATTAATTAAATCACAGTTGATGCACAGGCCCTGGAACAGGGGCACACAGCTTCATCACCAGCCTTGTAGATCCCTGGCTGGCAAGAAACAGAAGATGGCAGATGAGGCAACATGCCAGGGCCCCATGGACAGGAGCCAGGTCAGCTTGTCAGCCTCAGAGACAACCAGGCACCTTGTGATGGACTGAAGGTGACCTTTTGCCCACAGAAGAGTGGCCAGGTGTGATCTGAGAGCCAGGTGTGCCAGGACAAGCCCAGGGCTATGAGGGAAGACTGTCAGTGTGCCCTTGGTGCAGATGAGGAAACAGAGGTTCCAAGAGTCTGAGCAACTTGCAGTTGGGACACACAGCTCAGCAAAGCAAAGCTGTGGCCAGGGCTCTTAATGTGCTATCCAGTCTTTAAAAATTTAGTCACAGAGTTATTTTAATGTAATACCATCCTTTCTACCATGGGAGTGTCTTTAAAACCCACTCTCTGCACAAACCCAAGAAATATGACTGGTATCCCATTTCATAGATGGTAACAATGGGACTTGGAAAATTCAAGCAACTTGCTCAGGTTCCTATGACAGCCAAGACATGAGGTTAGGTTTATCCCCGTGCAAAACAACATGCCCACAGTGCTTCCCCTGATATTCTCTTAGAAAGGTATGGAGCACTGAAATGGGGAAGCCACAGTGTGGTGGTTTAAAAGAAGATGACCCCCAAAGGGAGGGGCACTACTAGGAGGTGTAGCTTTGTTGGAGGAAGTGCGTCACTGTGGGGGAGGGCTTTGAGATCTCTTTTGCTCAAGCTTCACTCAGTATGACTGCCAGTTGACCTCCTGTTGCCTACAAGATGTAGGACTCTCAGTTTCATCACCACATCTGCCTGCATGCAGCCATATTCCCCATCACGATGATAATAGATTGAACCTCTGAAAGTGTGAGTGAGGCACCCCAATTAAATGTTTTCTTTATAAGAGTTGCTGTGGTCATGGTGTCTATTCACAGCAATAAAAACCGTAATTAAGACAGGAGTTGGTACCAGGAATGGAGTACTGCTGTGATAGGCCTGGCCTTCTGTTTGCTTGGAGGAATTTGGACTTTGGTACTTGGTGTTATGAAAGCAGTGGAATGCTTTAAGTGCTGCGCAGTAGGCCATTCTAATAGGAGCCTGGAAGACGGAGGTTCCAAGAGTTATTTGAACTGTGGGGGCCCACTCAAGAGGGTTCAGAGCAGAAAAATTTTTAGTATATTGCCTAGAGATCATTCCTCTGATATTTCGATGAAGAAAGTGGCTCCTTTTCCCTTGTCCGAAGAGTCAGCCTGAGGCTAAAGTGAAGAGTATTGGATTAATTCTGTTGGCAGAAGAAATCTCAAAACTCTGTTGTGTGGTTTTTTCTAATGGTAACTTTAATGAAGATTTATAATGAAAAGGAGCAAGCTAAGCAGGGTAAATTACACAATGTAAATTTTGAGGAGAAAAGGAGCACCAGGAAGTGGAATGGAGCTAAATTCTGTGTTCAAGGAGATAAACAGATTAAGAAATGGAATATAGGGGAGTGGTGACCTCAGGGCAAGATCCCACCCAGCTAAGTTTCTAACTTGTGGAAAGAAACTAAAGAAAAACTTAGAGCTAGGTGTGGTGGAACACACCTTTAATTCCTGCACCTTTAATCTAGGCTGGTGGGTGTCTGAGTTTGAGGCCAGCCTAGTCTACAGAGCAAGTTTCAGGACAGCCAGGTTTAGGCAGTGAATGACAGGAAGCTGGGGAAGAGGTAGCTGAATGGGGTGGGGGATGTTCCAGCCCCACCAAACAGCAGAACTTGGCAGCTTCAGTCACATGATTCTGGGTTTAGAGTTAAGGATAGAAGAAAGAAACTATGGAGTTTGCCTCCATACCTAAAGAAGGCTGCTGAGGCCAGGCATGTGTCAGGGGTGTCCCTGAATGGAGGCCTAGTAGAAGCTGTGAAGTTAAAGCCTGGATTGCCATGGAGAACCCAAGATGTTAGAGATGCCAGAGTCACAGGATACCTGCCACCTGCCAAGGAAAGCTGCTAAAAGGGAGTGGAACCAGCCCAAGAGAAAGAAGTATATTGAATGGAATTGGAGATCTGACATGGAGACACAGAGTTTGGAGTTTGCCCAGCTGATTTTTGGTCTTGCTTTGGTCCAGTATTTCCTGGCTATGCTCACATCCCTGCATTTTGGACTGGTGATGTATATCCTGTACATTATATCTTAGAAGTATGTGATTGGCTTTTTGATTTTGATTTTCACAGGGGGATTACAATTAAGAGATTGCCATGTGTCTCAGAAGAAACTTTGGACTTTGAAACAAGTTTGAGACTGCTATAGACTATGAAGACTTTTGAAGTTGGACTAAATACAATTTTTTGCATTATGATATGGTTATAAGTCTTTGGGGGTCATGGAGTGGAACATGGTGGTTTGAAAGAAAATGGCCCCCAAAGAGAGTGCCACTATTAGGAGGTGTGGCCTTGTGGGAGGAAGTGTGTCACTGTCGGGGCAGACTTTGAGGTCTCTTTTGCTCAAGCTGCCCTCAGTGTGACTGCCAGCCAACGTCCTGTTGCCTGCAAGATGTAGGACTCTCAGCTGCAGCACCATGTCTGCCTGCACGCCACCATGTTCCCTGTTGTGATGATAATGGACTGAACCTCTGAAACTGGGTGTCACCATAGTTAAATGTTTTCTTTATAAGCATTGCCATGGTCATGGTGTCTCTTCAAAGCAATTAAAAAAAACAAAAAACAAAAAACTAACTAGGCCAGTGTGCTACAATCAGCTTTGACCTAGGAGAAAGACAAAAGTACAGATCAGGCCACATGGGAGAATGACTCCCTCCCATGGTCTCCAAGGTACTGACAGCCCGAGACACTGGCAGAGATTCCAACACACATGTGTACATGCAACCATGCTTACCTCAGTGTGTCAGCATTCATTCAGCATGCATAAGTCCCAGCTCCTCAGAGGCCCTTCTTAGAGAAAGTCACCTTGTTGGAAGCAGTCAGTGCTCCAAGGCTGGGACACACAGTCCCCACAAGATCAAAAGGCCCCCATGAGGAAACATTTTCAAATCAAAAGAGATTTCTACAGACAGTGTGCATATGCCCCTCTTGGGGACAGCCACTTGTTGGGATAGGCATGACAGACAGGGGTTTGCCTGAGAGATGGCATTTGAAACAATGACCAGTCCTGAGCCGCCTGCAGAAATGTGGGGAAGGACTGTGTCCTGGAGGTCACAGAGCACAGTGCCTCAGAAAGCACAGGCCCTGCATGTCTGGCTCGGGCCCTGGCTGCAGACATTAGCAAGCCAGCAGGGCTGGGTCTCCTCCCTGGCTCCCCAGCCATCTGTCACAGCAGATGCCGTCCTTAGCATCGGCCTCACACACGAGTCCAGACACCCCGGGAAGGCTGCAGGTCCCAAGTGCGTAGACCTCTCTATTTCCACATGGGTGACACAGATGTGCCTGTCAACCCCCTCTGCCCTGGCAAACATCAACTCCACTTCTATACCTCAGTCTCCTCTGCCACTCCCTTTCCCTCAGGTACTGGGTCCCAGAGCTTCTGACTCGTCAGTATCTCCATGCCTCACTTCCATGTCCTGTTCCAGACTCAGCTCCTGCCCTCCAAGACCACCCTGTTCTCGAGGATCTCTGGTGCTCCTTCTCTCTGAACACATAATCCATGTGCAAGTCGGAGCCTGCCATTCTCATGCTTTAAAAGGTTAGATGGCCCACTGTCCAGTGAATGAGCCCACAACCTTGTCTTGGCCTTCAAGGCCTTCACAGTTGAGGAGCAGCCAAGCTATCTGGCATTATCCATCACCCAGAGCCCCAAATCCTGAGATTTAGTATGCACGTTCCTTTGTTCTCCAAATAGACCATGGAATATACTACAGTGAAACTCTGAAGGCCTCTCAGTGACTTTTTCTGGGATTCTCTCTGACTTATGATTTCCTGGAAGAGCCTGGAATGGGGCAGAAACTATAAAGAACTTCAGGACAGATGGACATATGAGTATGGATTGGAAGGGGAAGGAAAGGAATTAGAGGTGGGTCAAATTGGGGACAGTGTGTGTATTTGGTTAGGTTGGTGGGTGGATGGATAGATAGATGAATGAATGGACAGATGGATGTGGATGGATAGACAGAGAGGTGTTTTACTTCTGTCTTTGTTCTTTAGTGCCTCTCAAGGAGGCAGACAGCCTGACTACATATTTTGAGCACAAAGGTAGTTTGGCCTTCATTGTTTCAAACCAACATACTACATGAAGATTCTGATAGCCTACATGGAGGAACTCATGAGTACTAGATGAGACATGTGCAGAGAACACTGAGTTAGCCCTGGACCTGTGGGTAGCTGGGACACAAGGCATACTGCTACTGGAAGAGGGCTTGAAGATGTAAGTGCCATCTCTTCATTCACAGGGCAGACCCGGGTCCTCCTTCCTCTGGCTCTGCTGCAGGGGATAGGGACAGCATGAAGTTATTCCTGTCTGCTTTGTACAATTACAGGCTCGGTCAATGCCTCTAGACAGTAAGTGATGCAGAGATGCTTCAAAGCCAGTAGTAGCAAATGAGGCCCAGGGGACAAAGCTTCAGGTGGCTCTTCTCAGCAGGGGCTACACAGTGTGAAGGCACAGAGCTCAAAGTGATCAAATTTGCCTCTTCCCCACAAACCAAGGACAGCAAGTCCTATCCTCTCAGCTAAGAAAAGTTCCTACTTGATACAATGTGGTAAGAGTTAAGCACGTGTGTAAGGTGACATGAACACTGACCTGCCCAAAGCTCTGCTCCTGCCCCTGAAACCATGACATGATTCGGGGTCCCTGATTCTTCGCCTCCTCCGGTCCTGTCCTTTATGCCTCCTGGATTGCCTGCACTACACAGCAGAGATGATCAGGCCAATACTCCAGGCCCAGGCCCCTGACTCTCCCCTACACACCAGTGGTGGAGAGGCCCTGGAACTTCAGCAACAACAGTGCATCATGGTGCAGAGAATTCAGGACTAAGCTTGTCCATTTCTCCTCCCAGACTCTACAACTGCCTGAATCTTCCTGTCCAGTTGCTGCATAACTGAGTGGTTGATAAATACACAAATAAAGCTGGCACACGCTGGCATTCTGTAACCTCCCAGGGTCTGAAGGGCTTAGCTGTGAAAGAGAGCACAGGCTGATGATCTCTGTCAGCCTTGTTCCTACTCAGTCCTGTTTGGCATGTGCTGGGGGAACTATTGACAACCAAACCCTCAGGTGGAGACATGTCCTGTCACTCCAGGTCACAGGAAGCATCTCCCTAATGCCATGGGAAGGTACCAAGGACAAGGACAAAGCTTTTCCATCTAGCATATGTTGCTACTTGTCCCAGTGAGCCTCTGAGCCCTGGATCTCGTGGGACCTCCAGACCCTATCTCCAGCCTCCTGTGGAACCCAGACCTGCTGGGGTCTTGACCTTCCAGAGCTTCTCTGTTTGCAGCTTTCACTTCAACACACAGACCTTCCACACTGACCTGGAGGAGCCCTGTAGAGATGGACTCCCAAGTACATAAGGCCATCCTGCCCTCCATCCATGATGACTGTGAACATCCAAATGCACTCTGAATGTAATTGGGCCTCAGGCACACAGGAGTGAGCAAATGAGCCATGGATTATTTGTCCACCTTGACCAACTCCATTTCTGTATGTCAAAAGTCTGCAGTCCCTGGTGGTCTCTGTAAACTCAACTCATAGATCTTGATGCTGATGATAGGAGAGTCTGCACAAATGTACATCTTCCTTGCTGATCATGCCCATATCCTGATGGACAATGGATGCTTTATGCATGCTACTAATCATAGTCATGTACAAAGTCTCCAGTCATGACTTTATGACTTTCCAACTTTATCATAGTGCAAGGCTCATATGCATTCTGGAGAAACCATATTTTGAATGTATGTGTTCACACGCATATGTGTGTATGGGTGAGTGTGCCATCCATGTGCATCCACAGAAGCCAACGGAGGACATAAAGTGTCCTACTCCATCACTCCTGCCTTGGTGCTTTGAGGTAGGTTCTCTCACTAAACCTAGAGCCAGGCTAGTGGTGAGCAAGCCCTGGTCATCCTCATGTCTTTTTTTTTTTCTAAATTTCACTTTTATTTATTTATTTATTTATCTATTTATTTATCTGTTTGTTTGTTTGTTTGTTTGTTTAGTTTTTTTCTCTTTTTTTTTTTTTTTTTTTTTTTTTTTTTACTTTGCTCAGCCTGGAAGGAGGGGACTGGACCTGTCCTATACTGAATCCACCAGGATTAAATGAATCCCCGGGAGAGTCTTGGCCCTGGAGGAGATAGGAATGGAGAGGAGGGGCTGGGAGGAAGGTGGGGGTGGGGGTGGGAGGGGGGAGGACAGGGGAACCCATGGCTGATGTGTAAAATCATCCTCCTGTCTTTATGCAGCCATGCCTGGCTTGTTTTTTGTGGGCATCTTGGGTTGGAGCTCTGGTCCTCATGCTTATACAGCACTCTGAACTGCTGTGTCATCTCCACAGCCCCATAACTCAAATTTTGATCATTTTCAAATCTGTGATACAGAAAGCTCACTGTGCTTTGCAATGTTAGTCAGTTAATCACATCATACATTCAACATGTTTACTATACGAGGTTTTATATTGGATGACAAAAGATGTTCAGCTGTGGCTGGTGTAAGCATCAGAGCATTCACAGGAGGCTGGGTTATGCTAAGATGTTCTACAGGTTCCACCGGTTAGATGCATCCTTTTAGATTATTTTCGATTTATGATCATTTTAATGAGGACACAGCCCCACCTTAAGTTAGGGAATTTCTACTTTGTGTTAATTGCCCAATTGGCTGGGACTATATATCAGAGCATCCAAATTATAGTTGGGTACATGGCTACCTAGAAAGAAAAACAAAACAAAACTTCCCTTAAAGCTTTGTATGTGTAGCCATCATTCCTCCAGTTGGCTTTTCTGTCCCCAGCCACTCTTACAGGTAGTACACAGTACAGGTCACAGATATTCGAGTGCTGGTTCCTGGTAGCCACATTCCTTGAATTGTTCCAGCTACAATCCTGGTGCCTCAACTGAACCCCAAGTCTCATGTCCCTCATTCCCCTTTGGGAGAATCTAGGCTTGAGAGGGAGGAAGACACCTTGGGAAAGCCAAGCCCAGCTTCCCACCATTCTGTCTGCAATAGGATCCCATCAGGAAAGAGGGACGCTTCCACGACCCAGCAGTGAAGGGGCAAACTTTCATTTTTTTTACTTAAAGGCAGTCTCTGGTGGTAGCCCAGAGAGTCCAGTATCCAGGAGATAAAGCAGGGACAGCTCAGCCAAGAGCCCAGGCTGGATACACCCAAACAACCCCAGCCCACCTCAGGGCACAGGCTGCTGTATCTAGACCAGGTTGACAGCTGCTAGTCTGCCTTGGGCCCCAAACTCCTACCCCTGTGCTTGCAGAGCGCAGAAAAAAAAATGCAAGGTGACCACTACTTGGTCATGTTGATTTTTATTTTCTTTTTCACACGTTACAGTTGGGGTGGCCTTGTGCAGCCTTTGTAAGACTCAGAACAGACCTAGGTGCCTAGAACAGAGGAATGGATAAACAAAACATGGCTTGTATACATGATGGAATTTTAGCTGTAAAGACCAAAGTTACATCATTTTGAGGAGAATAGATGGAACTGGAGATAATCAAATTAAATGAAGTCAGTGTCAGGAAGAGCGATATCATATGCTTTCTCTCATTTGTGGCTTTGAGATTTTAAATAAAATCACGTATGTATCCATGACATGAAAATAGAAAAGAAAGAGTCTAGAGGGACAATGAGGACTCACGGGAAAAGAGCAGTCTTCCAAAAGGGACGGTAAAGGAGTATTGGTCGGGGGGAGAAGGCTCAGCACACAGTACACACTTGGACAAACAAGCATTAAAAAGCATCTGAGGAACTTCGAAGCCCCTCACACAGGATTCTAAAGCCCGCCTGTTTTCTGACCTCCTTCTACACCGCCCCTGCCCTGTCCCTTCCTCGTTTCATTCTCTCTGTCTCCTGCACTCCCGCCCCTCTCATTGCAGAAGAAAGCATTCCCAGTGTCTCCCTTGGCCCTCAGATTCCCTGTGCTCAGGACACCGAGTACACAAGACTGGTAAGCCCCAAGCACATGGAAGCGGATGGTTTAGAGCAGTTCAGTTCAGCAGAACCTTCTGGAAAGAAATGCTACGGATCTATGCCAACTAAGACAGTAGCCACCAATCATAGGGAGCTCCTGACCCCAGGCAAAGTCACTCAAGCAGCAAGTGAGGTGGCTCATGTCTGTAATTGCAACCCCAGGGAGGCAGAGACACAAACACCCCTGGGGCTCACTATCCACCCATCTTAGCTGAACCTCAGAGAGCCAGATTCAGTGAGAGATCCTGCCTCAGAAAATAAGGTATAGCGTTATTAAGGAAGACACCTAACATTAACTTCTGACCTGCATATACATGCATGACCATGTACCCGCACATACACACAAATGTTTTCCAAATGCTATAATGAAATCATTTCATTTATATAAAAAAGAACAAACTTTTTCTGAAGTGGGTCAGCTCAGTCTCTGTGTTTCTCTCTGAAGAAAAATAAACCAAATAAAGTTGCTGTCTATTTATACATGAGCCAAACCTGGTTTATATCCCCCTTTTTATTGCATGCATCAGAGGTGTGTTACAGAACAAAGTGTCCTCCACCCTCATTCTGAAAGAAAAACATAAGCAAGTGGAATTCCATACTTCACTTCCTCCCACCAGAGGCTCTCCAGGGCCTGAGGTAATCTCTGAAGTCATGGAACAGATGCAGTGTGTGTGTGTGTGTGTGTGTGTGTGTGTGTGTGTGTGTGTGTGAGAGAGAGAGAGAGAGAGAGAGAGAGAGAGAGAGAGAGAGAGAGAGAGAGAGAGAGAGAGTGTGTGCAGGTACATGTGCTCTTGCATTCTTGCATGTATATGCATGTGGAGGTTAGAAGTCAACCCTGCAGCTGTAGGATATCATTTTTCAGAAGCTGTCCACTTTGGTTTTCTGTTTGGTGTGAGACAAGGTTTTTGCTGTATGTGATGTATGAGCATATGCATGTGTGGGTACTTGTACCCACACACATGTGTGCAGAGGCCAGAGGAGGATGTCAGGTGGCCTGTTCTGTCACTGTACATTACTGCATTAAGACAGGCTCTCTCAGTGAACCTGGAGCTATTGCTGGAAGCCAGCAAGCCCTGGTGATCCTCCTATGCTCCATCATTCATGGATTTGTCCATGCCCTAGAGCATGTATCCAGTTGGGGTAAAAACAAAAATCTCCCCGGTGATAACGATGAGGGAAGCGCTGGTGTGGCTCATCACAGTGCTCTCAGAGCTCAGCACAGGGCTAGGGGAGCTTCTGTGACCAAAGGCTGTGGTGTAAATGAAGTCATCCTTGAGGCAACCAGTGATGGAATCCCAACCCTGTTTCCTGGTGGCTATGAGGGCAAGGCATGACCCCTCCCTGTGTGCTTGCTGAGAACAATTCACAGATGTGACCCACTGAAATGCAACATCTTGGTAGGAATGAAGACTTCCTAGAGACATCCTGTGCCCCTCTCTTTGGCCATTGGATTATTGAGATAATGGACCCCAAGAAGTGAGGATTTCCCCAGGAGTCTTCTGCAGAGAGAAGAAAAAGGTTGAAGCCTGGTGCCAACTTGTCTCCACAAAGAAAGTTCACACAGTTCTAACAAGTGATTGGAGCATCTTGCAGGAGAAACTAGAGCTTCAGTGATGATGGGTCAATGATGGACAGGACCATACTTTAACTTGGACTGCTTAGCTATGCTTGCTCAATGCCTTCAAGTTAAACACAAACCTTAAGTCAGGATCCTGAGGATGGATTTGCGAGTGGGGTAAGGAACCTCTTTGTTTCTGTTATCAATGTGGCCACAGTGACTAAACCTGTTGTACCTTCTGCTGTGACTTATCTGTTTGATTGGCCTATTGAGGGTCAGTGGACTATCCTGGTTTGTTAGCTCTGACCCTAACAACTCTGGTGACATAAGGACAGAGTAATTCCCAGCACCCCGCCCTGATAACCAGCTTGTTTTTAGCCAGAGGCTAGATTTAATGTTCTGGCCTCTATGCAACTTTCAGCCTTCTGCATAGAAGCTGGAGCCTCCTGTATTAAGTATCCAGTCCCCTCAGCTCCATGGCCTGCCTGTGTCCTAGCCCTGGTGTTTCCTGTGTTCTGAAGCCACTCATTCAGGAAGCCAGGGCTTCCTCAACAGAGCCTGCAGGATGGCTGGCTGTGGGATCCCAGAATCCACCCTGGGCATGGCTCTGTGCTTTGCTTATTTGGCTGAGTGTACTCTAGACCTGCCTCCACCCATGCCTTTCCAAACAGTCTTCTAAGTCTCACTTTATTCTGCCACTCCTTGCTGGGTGCCAAGGTCACCGGCCATGCCCATGACTGCAATTCCACAAATGTCACCCAGAACGCCATTTAACTTCCAGAAAATACTCAGATGCATCCCTGAGAGCACAAGGTGGGATCATTCCTGGCACTGCCCATCTGATTCTGTTGTCATTATACATAATGGCTGTTCCTCCTGTGCACTGTCCCCGACTCCTACCCCGAACAACCCTTCATAACCACAAAAGGATAAGTCGGTTCCAGCCCAGTGGTACCAGTTTTCTGGTGGGTGGCATACCCTGCCCCTGCCTGGTGCTCACCTGGAAGCCCCTTTCCACCTCAGGTCAGGTTCATCTGGCACATGCCCTGGAAACAGCCACTCCTGACTCCCACCAGTGGGGTCAGTGGCTTCCATTCCTGACAATGCCCACTCAGCTACATCCTCAGCTGCCTGCTCCTCTTTGCCTCAGCTCAGCCTCTCAGAGGAGCCACTGGGTTCTGAGAAAACAGTGACTGTAAGGAAAGAGGGGTCCAGAGTGGTGGGGGAGGGGCACAGGGGCTGTGAGACACCTACACTTGGCTTTCCACGTCGTCTGTGGCAGGCACAATCTGTGACTGCCAGCAGGTGCTCCATGGGAACAGGGTAGGGAAGCCAGAAAGAAGAGAAAGCTGTGCGCCATGTGTTTGGGATGCCCTGGTGTTCACTGGGGAGCCCAAGCACACAGTGTCTGGAGGCCTTTCATGTAGTTAACCAGCAGCTGACCACCTGATCCCTGGCTCCCAGTTCCACCAAGCACGGATCGAAAGATTCATAAAAAAAGAAACTGTGCCCACACCGAACACATGCTGGCTTTCCTGTCGCTGTTCCCTGAACAGCACAGCAGAGCAACTGTTCCCACAGCATTTACAAGGAATCAGAGATAAGAAGGAGAGGGTGTTAAAACAGACAAAGAGACCTGTGGGGGTTCTGTGCAAATGCTACACAGTCACAGAACGGATGGACGGCCTTGGGTTCTGCTGTCCTTGGGGACAGGGTTGTTGTGGGGACCGGAGTGTTATGGAGCCAATCACCTGCAGACATGGACTGCAATTATATTTGGATCATTCCCCTGGAACATGCTCAAATGCTTTGTCCACAGAATCCTATTCCAGGGAGGCTAGACTGGAACTCAGTTTGGGAACTGGCACTATCTCAGCAGCTGTGTGGCAGATTCCTGCAGGGGTTTATCTACATGTGTTTCTCAGTAGAGACCTTACTGAGGGGGAGGCAAGTACAGCAGGCTCCTGGGAAGAGGGAACTAAGGAACTGTCCAGATCAGACATGGCCTGTGGTCATGACTGTGATACATGTCATGAGAGTGTCTTGATTGATAACCAGGGTGGGCAGTACCATTTCCTGGAGAGGTAGAACTGTGCTGTATAAGGAAGTGAATGAGTCAGAGAGTAAGCCAATAAGCAGGATTCTTTCATGGTTTCTGTTTCTATTCCTGCTCAGGTTACTGTCCTGACTTCCCTCAATGATGGATCTGAAAGTGTAAACTGAAATAAACCCTTTCCTTCCCTAAGTTACCTTTGGTAATGATGTTTATCATGGCAACAGAGAGCAAGCTAGGACATCCACAGACCCATTTAGGTAGTCAGTAACTAGTTACGGAAAACACAAACGTGTAGAAGCTGGCTCTAAGTGTCTTGCAGCTCCAGTGTCTAAAGGAAACAGAGTAGTCAATTCCAGGTCACAGACTGGCAGTGACACTCAAGAGATATCCTAGGAAAATCACAGGAGTGGTGGTTTAGGAACCAGGAACCTGTGTGGATTACTGTACTAGGTTAAATAGCATCCCTTTAAATTCATATCTGCCCAGAACTTGGGCCCTACTCTGAAGATAGGGTCACAGGATGCAATTAGTTAAAGAGACATAGTTCTGGGATAATGTGGGCCTGTTCCCATGACTATGTACTCATAAGAGCAGAAAACAGAGGTTCAAAGATGCATCAGGCAGCATTGGAAGATGCCGACGGAGACTAGACTAACACATCTATAAATCAAAGAACAACCAATGTGCCAGCCCTCGCCAGACACCAAAAAGAAGAAAGGAAGACTTCTTCTCTGGAGCCTTTACTGGGATCCCAGTCCCACTGGCACCTTGATTTCAAACTTCTCGCCTCCTCCGCTCAAAGAATAAATTCCTGTTGTTTTAAGCCGCCCACTCATCAGCACTTCATTATGGAAGCCCTTGGAAACTGATACACCCACCCAGTGCACATCCTGCAGGGCTTACCTCATTTCCTTAATGCAATTTCCAGAACAATAAGGAAATGGGCAAGCTCTCCTTCCCAGAGATGCCGTCCTCTGCCACAGCCTCCTCAGACAACCCCATGAACAGAGAGAACCTGCTTGGAAACATCTCTACTAGGCAGGCCTCCCTCCTCTGGGAGTCTTTCCCAAAGATCCCCCACACTTAACAGGAAAGAGGAGACTCTATTCTGAAAGAATGCAGTGCAGAGTATCTGAAAGCTAATCCGGTTTGTAGTCCCCCTTCTTTTCACATCTTCATCACCTAGATCAGACTCAGGCCAATGCCAGGAAGCAACAGACCATCAGTGCCAAGTTAATGGATAAAGTAAGACAGTCAGTAGAGATGGTCAAACTTGCAGTGTTCAATCAGGTTGTTAAATTCCAGGGAGGGATAAGGGTGTATCTCAGTAGGCAGAGTGTTAGCCTAGCATGCACAAGGCCCTTGGCTCAATCTCCAGCACCACATCAACTGTAATTCCTCACTTGGGAGGTGGAGGCAGGAAAATCGGAAGTTGAAGGTCATTATTGGCTACACAGTAAGTCTGAGGATAGCCTTGGCTACATGAGACCTTGCCTCAAAATAAATAGATAGATAGATAGATAGATAGATAGATAGATAGATAGATAGACAGACAGATAGATAAAACAAAACAAGCCAAAAGCTTGAGAACACACCACCTGAATTGTGGTTTAACACTGGAATTCTGTATTATGCATGCTCTATGTGGCCACCCCCACACCTGCCGTCTGTCTCACCTCTGCACAAAAGCTTTGAAGTAGAAAATGTGAGCATCTTACTGGCTCCAGCTCTAACTCAGTTGGGTCTTTTTTTTTTTTTTTTTTAAGTTTGTGTGAACAAGTAGTGCCCTGTGACTGCAGACCATGCCACCAATCCTGCATGACATCAATTGCCAGCAGTTTGCATCTAACAGTGGCAATTGGCTAGAGTCATGATGACTGCAAAGCGCTTATCTGCAGAGAACAAACCCTTCATGAGGCATTGGTATACTTTCCATTATCTCAAGCTAATAGGCGGCTAATGCCACTAGTTATGAATGACAGACAAGTGTGCATGAAAGCCCTATGCTGAGTCATCCCAGATGTTACAGCTGGTGCATTCTACAGCTTAGCAAACAGTGTTCGGCCTTTATTAATAGCAAAATACACTTCTCTCCACCCCCAACAAATGCTGAGCACATGTTTCAAGAGTGCCAGACTGAAACAATACCGTGCGCCGTTAGTCTGTGCAGGAGACCATTGAACTCTGAGACACTGGTGCCAGGTTGTGAGCCTCTCCCAGATGTCAATACCCTGGAAGTGGTGGCCCTTGGAGACTGTCCAACCCAGCTGTTTTAATGCTGTTTTGAGAAACTCCAGGATGTCACCAACATGCCACCATCATGACTGGAGTCCCTGCTAACAAGGAGCATCTCTCTTCATCCAGAAAGTCAGCTACCTATTTTATGCTGGCAGTTCTGTGTTAAATCGCATTTTCTGAAGGGTTATGCTGGGGTTTCTTACATGTAGTGATCTTCTCTTAACAAGCATGGACTAAATAAGCAGAGATTAGATTCCAAGCTTGTCTCTGCCACTTACCAGCTCTGTCTGTGACTTTGGGAAAATTACTTAACTGCTCTGGGCCTCTGTTTGTTTTCCTGGAAAAATGAAGGTTAACAGTATCTATGTCCTAAGGTGTCAAAGAGATTATATGAATTGATATTTGTGAGACACAGAACCAGTTATGGCACATGGGAAGGTTTGTCAATTGCTAACTGCTAACTTAGTTACTTTGTGTCTACACTATAAGGGTGGAGCATCTGGGACTCAGAAGAACAAAGTAACTGTCTGAGGTTACTTGGATGGTGGCCCAGGTCCTTAATTTCTGAGAACAACATAGTGTCATATCAGACGGCTGTCTCTAGTGACCATCCACCTCCCATAAACATGTGCTGTTAGCACAGCTGGCCCTGTGTGTCTACTTGAAATGTCCACAGGTAGGGTTGCATGATGGAAAGAGAAGGTAGTGCCCCCCACCCCCATGGGGGGAGGGATAATGTGGATAAATCGGGACTAAAGGCAGAGGGAGGATAGATGTGGACCAGAGGCAGAGGATGGAAGGTGTAGACCAACCCACACCACCACTTCTGAGCTAGGCTCCCCAACCTGGCACCCACGTGTCTAGAAAACATGCACTCATCCTGGCTTCCAGATGCTCACTACTTCCGTGTATTGCCCTGCTTCCTAGACAGAGGCTGGTGATGAGTACTACAATCAATGTGAACTTTCAACATGGTGGGTTTTTTTAAAATCACCTCTGAAGAGTATTACCAAATTGATGATGAGTCCTACAAACAGTAGCATATTAAAAACAGAGGGAAAGCACCTTGTCATGGATGCAGTAGAAATCGACTTTTTCTAGAATAGGGAAGTGTGGTAAAACAACTCAACAGTGTTGTTCAGTGCCTGCTGGTGAGCAGCTATGAGCATCTTGCACAGCCTTGATGTCAAGTAGGGTGTGAGGACTCTGGGGAAAGAACAGCACTGCCCCCAGGGTGGGGTCGGGCATGCTCTGGGCAGGCAGAGGCTCATACTTGAAGTCATGTAGCCTCAACACTCTTCTCCCCAGACTTGAGAGATGGAAAACCCTGCCTAGCCTCAGAGTTTCCTGGCCAGTAGCCTCAGCAGCCGGGGCCTGGGCACACCTAGGCTAAAGAGGAGCTGTGTTCACCCAGCTGCCCTGGCCAGGATTACACACTAAAAGTGGGAAAGGGTCCCACCAATCTACTGATTCACAGGCTCAGCACCAGGCTCAGTGGGGGATTATATCCTCCAGGAAGAAGTTACTGTACCCCCCCATATCTCCACCCCACGGTCAAAGACGCTGTCGTGATCACTGTCCCGCTTACTGTCTTGCTCACCTTAGAGTCTTGAGCATTCTTCAGCCTTGCCAGCAAAGTTTCAAGATAGGGCATGAAAACTCAGACCTGCCTGGGCATGAGCCTCAGTTCAGTCACCTCTTGGCCTCCTAGAGGCTCAGGAGGAGAAGGAAAGGGATGAGAGACGGTGAATGCTAGGAATGTGATCCAGCGTTCAGCAAGTTCTCTCTCATGCCAGCTTAGGCATTGCCCTTGCCTGGGAAAATCTGGGCAGCTTTGAAAGTTCAGCCTCCATCACCTCCACGACCTCTTCCACGACTACCCCCACCCAGTCTAGTCACCTCTGCTTCTGATTTATATACAGTGTGGGGTCTCATTTCTCCATCTGTTGTGTACCTCAATGTAACTATCAGCTGATATTCCCTGTGAGGGGTGGGGCTCACAACAGCAAGTTCAGAGGCAAGATGGTCGCTGTTCTCCCAGCCACCAGAATCAGTCCTCACACCAAGTATATCCCTGTGTTTAATGCATGGAGAGGGCTGGATGGGGCATAACAGACTTCCAAAACATGGGAACTGCCAGTTGGAGGCAGGTTCCAGAAGAATAATCATAACGTGTAGGAACAATCGTAATTGAGCACCTCTTCCACATCAGGGGGCTCAGGCAGGGTATGGCACTTAATTCATCACCGAGTACCCAATAGCTTAGAGGCTTGGGGCAAACAGGTCTCCTTGGAAACAGGAGGCCAGGGAAAGTTCTCTAAGCCCTGTCTGTGGGAGAATCCTTTATCGGAACCTACAGGGATTCTGGTCATACTCTGTCCCTCCAGCTTGGAGTGTTGTTCCCTGTGGCCAGGCTCCATGGCAGGTGTTGTGGCATGGTGTGGGAAATGGAGCCAGCTCACCACACAGCAAGCCCAGCAGCAGCAATTGTAGGCAGGCTACGTGCCCACCTACCTCCCCTGTGCCTCAGAGCCCTGCAGGTTCATGAAGCAGAATCACTGGGTCCTCTGCGATGTTTTTCCCCGGTGGCTCTGCTGGCTTTCTTGCCAGAAGCAAGGTGGTATTGGCATAATGTGTCACAATTCCTCCACTGGGGAGTCAAGTAAAGTTTGCAGCTCAACTGCCCGAGGTCTCACCCAGTAGAGGCCACTTGGTCAACATGCTTGCCATGGAAAATTCATTTTATTTAACCTTTCCTTCTGTGATGGCCTTTTAACGAAAAAGTCTCTTAAAGCTTACAGTGGAAAATACATTTGACTAGAATAATGCACAGCCCAAAGACCATCTATTTGCCTTTACTTATCAGTTCTTGATTCATTCATCATCTTTATTAAAAATCCATGAAGGAACACAGCCTCTTAGTCCTGAGCACCTTTTCCTACGAGGCAAGGAGGGGAGGAGGGGAGGGAGGAAGGGATGGGAACCCAGGTCCCAGAATGGCATGGCTGCCTCTCCTTCAGCAGCTCTGGAAAGAGCCTTTCTCTCCTCCAGCCACAGCCCCATCCAGCCAACTCCACGTTCTAGAACTGAAAAATCACTCTGCTCCTTTTTTTTCTCCAAATGAAGCATCACCCTGTAGGCACAGAAAGTGATCTGGAATGGTATAATTCTGCCCAGATTCCTGCATATCCAGTGACAAATATAAGTTCCTTATGCCTTCTGATACCCAGTTAACCATTCTACAAAATGGGTATAATAATTCAGACTTCATAGAGCCCTATAGTTAGAAATAAATGAGAGAGATAATATGAATGCTTAACAGGGCAGGAAAGACCCTGATGTCCTTTATGAATTCCTTCCTGGATTCAGTCCCCAAAGTACACCACCGGGGAAAGCCTTTCTGATCTAGCTCTCTCAGAGCTGTGCTAGAAATATCTTCCCTAAAGCTTTCCAGGGGTCATGGGTGTGGTGCTGCTTCTGGAAATTTCCAAGCAGTAAGGGATTAAAGCACTTCTGGGCAGAGCCAACTAGGGAGCAGCAGTCTTCAGAAAGGGGAGGTGAGAACAGGATGCTGGGGAAGAGTCAAAAATATGGCCACCACCCACCTTTCCATCTCACAGATGTGTGGGAGGGAAGTTATGAAAGGACCTCAGTGTCCCAAGAGAATGCCACACCTTAGAGGTAAAGGTTCTGTCCAAGGCTCCACAGTGAATGACTGTGGGGCAAGTCATGGCCGGGTCACCTAAGTGCCTCCATAAACATACTTGCAACCCCTTCTTTTCTTTATTATTTATTCATTTATTTGTTTGCCTGGGTTTTGATTGTTTGTCTGTGACAGGGTCTCACACTATAGCCCAGACTGGTCTTGAACTTGCTATGTCGCCTAGGTTAGCCTCAAACTCTAGGCAATCCTCTTGCCTCAGCCTCCAGAAAAGAGGACCACTATCTATATTCATTTCTTAATGTCACTCCAGCAAAGTACCATAGACAAGGTTCCCTAAACAATGGGAACTTATTATCTTACAGTTTTGAAAGACATAAATCCTAAACCACAGTGCTCATGGGAGTGGCTTCTGAGGGCTCTGCTGGAAGGATCCATCCATATCTGTCCCTTCTGCTTGTGAATTATGTCTCTTGCCTTCCTCTTCACTCTTTCCCTCATGCAGTTCTGCCTGTCCAAACTTTCCCAGTCCTGCTGTGTTAGAGTCTTCTCCTGTGCCTTCTTTTTAACTTAATCTGTTCTATAAGTATCTCCAATCACCAGCTGAGGCACCAGGATTAGGATGAAGTCTGTAGAGAAGGATCCAATTGATCCATACCTCAACCCTAGACCCCTGGCCTTCCAGGACATAAAACTGGGACTTTGGGTCTTATTCCAGAAACATGCACCATGGTTACCAACACTTAACCAGGCCCTCAGTAACAACAGCTCTGTGGCATACATCACAGCACCATTTCAGAATTCTGGGGGTGGTCCCATGAGGGCTTCTGCAAGGAGAAAAGTGAGTCTGAAGATGAATACAGGGTATGATTTATCATAAAATGCCACAGGGGGAGGATCCATTTAAATTCATCCAAATACCACCTGCACACTTGAATCCTCATTTTGGTGTTGGGCACCCGCTGCCTGACAGAAACCATTTTCCCCGAGTCCTCTGGAGGAAAGAGGCAGAGTACACGTGAACTTGAGGCTATCCTCCTTCACATCACCAGTCTGAGGCTGCAGGTGGAAACTGAGCAGTCTTCATGCACAGAGCTGAAAGGAGAGAGGCAGGTCTTCCAGGTTTCCTGTGAGTGCCTCTCTCCATGAGAATTTTTCTCCTGTTATTCGGGGCTTCAACCTCACCTACAAACAAGACTACCCTGCTAAACATCTAGGTCCATGTTGCCTGGTTCAAATTGGCTCTTCACTTTGTACCTCCCTGCATCGGGGTCTCAGCTGTCCCTGACTTTGCAGCTGCATGGCAGCTTCCGTTCTGCTTGCAGTCTGTTCCCCTAGAGGCTTTGCTCCATGTGTCTAAATAAGGCCCCTTGGCAGAAGAACAGGCAGGAGCTGGGAAGCCAGCCCTGCTGCCTCTCACAGCTATTCCAAAGACTGCTTGCTTCCGGATAGCTTCCAGCCACCAGCCCCATGGCAAGGGCCCCAAGTAGTTCCCGACTTGTCAGTCTGACACTGAAACTGCAGACAGATTTAAATGCTCAGATGGAGCTGGCATTAACCATGCCCCTCTCTCCAAAGCCAGGAGGCCACATCATCTGGCCAGCTGTATCTTCCAGTCCTGAGAAAAGAAACTGAGGCTGGGGTAGGCCTGGGTCAGGGAGGTCATACCTAGTGTGAGGTTGATGTTAGAGCCTAATGGGATTCAAACCCAGACCTCTGTGCCAAGGCTAACACCCCCTCCACCCAGCCCTGCCTCCCTAACATCACACTTTTGTGGAAACTATTCTGAGAACTCAAAGCCACTCTCTTCTATGCAGGACTATAAATATCTGGAGAGAGGGAGATGAGATGAAAAAACAGACATCCTTATCCAGGATTTGGGAGCAAATTTTTTTTTTGCAAAGCTCCCAAAAGTATTCTGAGTTTTGAACGGCAGAAACTGTAAAGAGAAAAAATACAGCACCCAAGAGCGGGAGAAGGGGCTTCACTGATGAGACATTGCAGCCACCATGGCTGGGGCCTACTACCGGAAAGCCAACAAGGAAGTCCCAGATCCAGAGCTAGTGAGAGCAGGAGCCTGATGTCTTTACTTGCTGAACTCGGCTAGGAGCCTCTTGGGTTACAGTGTTGCGATGTTAATCCAATGTTAGAGTTGGAGAAACTTGAGTACTGAGTGGTAAAGGGTTTGTCCCAGGCCAACCAGCCTGTAAGCTTTCACCTACCAAATGCACAACCCCAAATTCCAGGTTTGTGAGGACTGTTCACTGCCTCTAGGGAACAGCCCAGTTGCCTCTCTACCCAGCTCCTAGAAAAGCAGGTATTTTCCTGGGAACTAACACTGGAAAGCCAGAACAGCCAGATAACCCATCCTATACCCACAGAAGGCTGTGGACAGAGCCCAGGAGTGTGGGGCAAAGCCAACTCCTAACAGCTGCACCACTTGCTCACCTTTTCTCCGTGGTGTCTCCATTTTTCCCCTCAGCCCTCTGCACTCCCTACGCCTTGCTCTAGGGCTGGAAGAGGCACTGTCTCAAATGCAAATCCCAGAGTTGCCACTGCTACTCAGAGTGCTGTGACAACCCCAAGTCCAGAACAAGCTAGTTATTAATCAGGTTGTGGGGCGTTTTCCTTTGAAAACTGTGCTGACTCTGCCCACACAGCACTGATCCAGAATGAACTCAGCTGAATTTACTTCAGGCTGCCCTGCTTACAGGCATGGTCATGTGTGGCTACTAAATAAGTTAATTAAAGTTGCATTAGCCACATTCCCAGGATTCCTAAGTGACATGTGTCTACTGGATATGTGCTAAACACTGCAGATGGAGACCTTCTTTTGTTAAAGAACCTTGGCCTCTTTGGACAGCTCTGACATGGACCCTAACACAAAATACTGCATAGGACAATACATTCCTTCAGAGAGAGAACCTTGGTGCCCCAACACACTGTCTCTTCCAAGACAAGTTATGGTACTTCGATCTCACAGATGCTGGTCTGTACCAGAGGTGACACTTCCAACCATGAGCCCACCAGGAGGTTCCTGATTCCTCATCTGGATCAAGGATGCAATGTTCTCCTCCCAGGTCTTGAGGATAAAGTGATGAGATGGGTACCATACCAGGTACCCACTCTGTTACTTCTCCAGTACTACCTGCCAGGCAGTGGTGGCTGACACTGCCTACTCTAATCAACCACTGGTGATAGCAGCTAGCTAGACAGCTGGAAGACTCATTCCAAAGGAAAAGTAGAGAGGAAGGATGCTGCTAGGTGGTGGCCTTAGTCATCCCCCTGCACCTTTCACTTTGGTCCCTGAATTACATTGACCTAAGACCACATGAAATCATAAGGATAAGTACCTCAATAGCAGACACTGGGAGAGGAAAGGGCAAGAGGAAGAGGGGCTGGACATCACACGGGGTAGATCTGAGATTAGAGGAGGAGCTCTTGAACTGAGCCATTCATTCAGTGAACCTGAGTGCTTCAGGATCTTAGGTTCAGTTGGAGGAGACAGATGAGTATGGCATGTCCTCCGTCCTCCACAAAGTAGTGGAGATACCCGCCGAAACAAAACCAATGAATTCGTGTGCTAAGTGCTTGTTCCTCAGAAGGTCCAGAGGGTCTCAAGAGCTTGGAAACTAGATGGTAGGTGAAGGGTTTGGAGAAGGGAAATGGAAAAGATCCAGAAGGTTACCTGGAGGTGGTGCTTGCAAGACAGGGCAGGAAGTGTTTTGGAAGCAAGAAATAAAGACAGACACATAAAAGTGGGAGCTTGCTGGGAACTGATGTGAAATGTGGATGGAGCCAGAAGTCTTGGGAAAGGATGCCAGGGAGACTGCTACTGTTGGTGTTTAAAGAACACTCATACAGTAAGGATCATTTATGCATTTTAAAAGTTTGAAACTATGCAAAGTGAAAGTCTTGACTGGGCCCCTGAGATTATGTGTGGCTAACAGACCAGTAAGCCACCTTTCCTTGAAAGAGCAGATAGTCAAATATTTTAAGCTTTGTAACATATCTTTCCCATAACTATTCACATCTGTAGCTGTGTGGCCAAAAAAAGCCACAGAAAAGGCATACATGAATGAGCATGGCCACATTTCGAAATTTAGTTCACAGTTAGGTGTGGTGGTGCACACCTTTAATCCCAGCAGTTGAGAGAAAGAAGCAGGTGGATCCTTCTGAGTTTGAAGCTAATCTTGCCTACACAGGGGGTTCCAGGGCAGCCATGGCTAGACAGCAAAATGCCATCTTAAAGAAGCACTTTATTTGTGAGCATAATGTTGTGAGCAAGATGTGAAGAATGAATAAAGGAATGATCACGGCTGTGTTCCATTCGCTCATGAGAGGAAATGTCAGCAGGATTCTGCCCCTGCAGATGAACCCGGCTATAGAGAGCATCCACAGAACCAGTGGGCAATGGGGAATGAGGGCTACAAATGTTGGTTTTATGTGACATTAATTTTCTGAGTATGGTAAGTAGACAGTGGTTCTGCACGAGAATGTCTTTGTCCGCAGGTGCTGAAGTGTTTAGAGCCGTGTCTATAATTCCCAAATGGTTCTCACAGACAATAAGCATGCAGAAAAAGAAAGATATGATAAGTGTGGTAAAAGGTTAACACAGTAAGCAGGGTAGGGGCCACAAAGATGTGCCTGCATGGCTCCTGAAATTTCTACACAAGCTTGAAATCCTTCCAGATAAAATGTAAGAAGAAAGTGCGAAACTTGAACAACTTGAGCGAAGTGAGAGGCCCTTGTGGGCAGACTTCTGCAAATTTGCTCCATCCTTCAGACCTCTCTCACCTCATCTGTCGCAGCAAGCTTATCTTTGCAGAGTGGCCATGGGGGCACTTTTGATCCTGTCTCTTGCCTTTCTGCATTCTTTCTGCAGTTCCAAAGCACACATGAATGCAGACATATGTACACATTCCTAGCTCCTACTTAGGTCCCTTTTGTTGAATTCCAGTTTCCACCCAACTAGTTTTCTTTTGAAATATGTGGAAGAACAAGAAGCCATCAGGGTCATTTAGCGCTCCCCAGTGCAGAATGCCCAGGACGTCTTTAGCAACAGTCTGTTCACAGGCCACCTGGAAGCTCGCAGGTGATTTGTGAGCGGCTTTCTGCTGAGCCAGGAGCCACTGATGCTGTTAAAAAGGTTGGCAACAGCACTTCTCCAAGTAACCCAGATCTGAATCTCCAGCGACACTGACTGCAGAGTGATTTCCTAATTCTTGATTTATTTGTAATCAATACCACGAAAACCACTAACACCTCCATTAAAGTAGACAGCCATTGATTTCCACTGAGAAGGTGGGACTGTTTGGAAACTCGGTATCTCAAAGAGCTTCTGTTTTGATTTTGCATCTGTCAAAGCATGACTGCCAATCACAAAAGTTGCAGTTCCTGGAAAGGGGGCCTGGGGGAATGGTCACTCTGGATTCTGGCCTTCTACCATCCTGTTTCCCTGCAAAGCACACACTGAGCTCAGCATTGTATCATCTCTTTCCTTTCAAATTATATTACCCTTTGGTTCTTGAGTGTTCCTCAAAGTCGTACCCCCATGTGCTAAAGGTTTGGTCCTCAGCCTTCATCACTAAGGAAAGGAATGTGAAATCAGAAGAGGCAGAGGGAGATACTGGGACTCTTCTTTCTCTCTTCTCTCTTTTTGCTTCCTAGCTGCTGTGAGAACAGACCTCCTCTGTATCAAGAGCTCCTGCCATGACATTCTGTGCCCAAACAATGGGGCCAAGAGACCCTGCCCTGGAGGCCTAATCCCAAATAGGTCTGTCCTCTTTAGAGGATTCTTTATCTTAGATATTTGTTACAGTAGCAAAGCTGATCATGCCTCCTGACTTACAAAGACCCCTCCAGCATGAGGCTCTGCCTTGTGACCTGTTTTGGCTAAAAGAACACAGACAGACATGAAGTATATCTGGTCTGACAGAAGTCTGAGATGTGACTATGCCACATGGCTCAATCTCTTGTTCTCATCATTCACAGAATGCACACATTGGGGGAATGAGGAAGTACATGGAAGAGAACCACAGCCAACCTCAGCCCAAGACAGAATCAACCTTTCTACACATGCCACCAAGACTCAGGGTCCTTTGCTGAGCAACCATCCCAGAGGATTGCAAGTAGTTCCAGGGAGAGAGCTATTTGTATGTCTTGCCCATGGTTCCCATAAACTGCTGCTCAAGGCCCAGGCCAAGCTCTATCCTCATCCTGACACATTTTCTCATTTACCCACAAGGCTCCTTAAGGAGTAAGGCTCCCCAGTGTCACCCTCAGTTCATGAATCATTCCTACCAGTGAGTCTAGCTAGAATAAAAAAAGAAGGAGGAGGAGGAGGAGGAGGAGGAGGAGGAGGAGGAGGAGGAGGAGGAGGAGGGCTTCATGTTTCATCTCCTTCAGCGAAAGTCTCTGCTACCCTTTCCTTCTCTTGGCTCAATGAGTGCTTAGGGCTGACAGATACTCACTGTGTGTGACCCGAGAAGGATATGCTAAGGACTAGGGCCTTGGATTCTGACTCACATTGAGTCAATTACCATTTGGCCCTCTTAGAGCAGAATCTCTAGGGGCCCAGGTGACCTTGACAAGTAAGTCTTTGTCTGAACTGCTGGGTGATTTGCAAGTACTTGTCATGGAGGTCTCACCAGAGAAAGGTGAGAGGAAGCCTGTGGTCACGAGCCCTCCCTGTCCCCCTGGACCCTGCACCTCATCTTCAGCCAGCCAGGTAAGTCTTGACTGGTCTGTTGAACACACTCAGCTTCAAAGTGAGACGATGCTCATCCATAAAACAACCAATCTGATGACTGCGGAAGGCTTTTCCAGTGATGGTGAACTGTGACTCACCAGATGTCTGTCTTTCTGTGCATTAGCATCCACCACCTCTTTTCACTTCATCAGAGGTTCCCTGACACTGGGGGACAGTGGTGGTGGATGCCTGACAAGCCAGAAAGTAACAGGGTAGACTCACAGGAACTCAACCAAGAGACTGAACTTTGGAAAACTGAAAGAAAACAAGTTAAACCAGCTGGGTGATGCCACAGCGGAAGAAGCTCAGGGTTAACTTTCCACTTGACTTGACTTTTCCACTTGATTTCCTCTCTTTAAAGCCTCTGGGAAGGCAATGCTTCCCCACCCAACATCCCAATGTGGGTAAGGGTTCTTGGGAGTCAGCCCTTCTTTCAGATCACATTATAAAGCCAGTGTGCCCTGGAAACTATTGCTGCAGAGTCTCACAAGGATGTTGGCTGATTAAGTCCCTCTTGTCCTCCCTCACTCCTCTTCTCCAAGAGAATTTCTTTGTTCTCAGGGAGCTTGCAAGCTGAAGCTATCCACCCAAGGGACTGAGAGCTTTGAGTTTCCCAAAGTGCCCTGTGGAGGACCCACATTCTAAGCACAGGAGAATGGGAAAGACCTTAACACTGGGGCATGCACCAAGGTCCCCTTCCCATCTGCCCAGACAGACTGTCCTTCCAAAAATGACTGAACAATGTCTGGCACAATGAAAATCTGTTCTCTCACCAGCACTGACCACAGAACATCAGGACAGAGCCCGGGTGACCATGACCTACATTCCAGTTGCTGGTAAGTAGGCAAGCAGGGCAGAGATGCAGAGTGAGGATCAGAAAACAGGACAAGAGGTGACTGCAGCTGCCAGGGAAGATTAATTGATTCAGAGAGAAGCTGGTCCACAGAGACAGGAAATGCTCAGGAAAAGAAGAAACAGTTTGCGGGTGGGAATCCAAGTGGGGGACAGGAACAGAGCAGGCTACTCAGGAAGTGAGGAGCTGCTTGATGGGAAATGCAGCTTGGACTTCCTGACCAGGAAGATATAAGATCAGGGCCTTGCTTCCTGTGGGAACAGACATGTGAGGGAGCTGGGCTCAGGCCAGAAGTCGCAGCAGCCAGAAGAGACAGGCCTTTTCTGTGGATCATGCCTGCTTCAGAGAGCACACAGTACTGGACAGGACCCACAGCAGCACATCATTCTGCACAGAAAACCAAGTCTACCATGGATAGTCCACAGCTTCCTAGTACACTTCCCCACACTCTTTCATGCTCACACCCTTCTACCCACTGTACCACAGTGAAGACAACCTTTGAACCATGCGAGTCCCTATCCCATCCCTTAGCTGTCCTGGCTGGCCCTGCATGGCCTACATCTACTTTATCCATCACAGCACCTGCAGCAGCCCTCACTGCAACACACACACACACACACACACACACACACACACACACACATACACACACACACATACACACACATACACACACATACACACACATACACATACACACACACATACACACACATACACATACACACATACACACACATACACACATATACACACATACACACACATACACACACACATACACACATATACACACATACACACACATACACACATATACACACATACACACACACATACACACACATACACACACACATACACACATACACACACATACACATACACACACATACACACACACATACACACATATACACACATACACACACATACACACACACATACACACATATACACACATACACACACATACACACATATACACACACACACACACACACACACACACACACACACACACACACAGCTTCTCATGGCCTTGTACCCCTCCTAGCTTTGGTTTCTTGAGCACAACAAGCTCTTGCAGTCTGTGGAGGCTCTACCAAGAATCTTCCCCATGATCCACCTCATCAACTCCTTCTCCTCTTTCTCCTCCTCCTCTTCCTCCTCCTCCTCCTCCTCCTCTTTCTCAGCTGAATAGTCCCAGAGCTTCCCTGACCACCAGGTTTGGGGAGATGTTCCAACACTGCCTTAGTTAGGGGTTACTATTGCTGTAATGAACATTGCTGTTCATTATTGGAGGAAGTCAGGACAGGAACTCAAGCAGGGCAGGAACCTGGAGGCAGGAGCTGATGCAGAGACCATGGAGGAGAGCTGCTTACTGGCTTGTTCCTCATGGCTTGCTCAGCCTACTTTCATATACCACCCTGGATCACCAACCCAGGGATGGCACCACCCACAATAGGCTGGGTCCTCCCCCATCAGTCACTAAGGAAATGCCCTACAGTCTTACCTGATCTCATGGAGGCATTTCCTCAACGAGGTCCCCTCCTCTCTGATGACTCGACTTTGTGTCAAGTTGACATACAACTGGCCAGCACAACTGACCCCTATGTCAATCTGACACAGCCACAATCTTTCTTGTTTATCCCCAAGATCACACATCAGACAGGTCCAAGGGATGCTCTATAGAGAATTGACATGTGGGAGGCACAGGAAGCCAGGAAGGCTGCTGTGAGATCCCTCTGCACAGTGCAGGTGAGGCAATGTTGCTTAGTCTAATGCTTTGGAGTTAGTGCTGCCCTAGGCCAGTCACCTGTGCTTCTTGAAGACTCCAAGGCTCTCATCTTCTAAGATATGAGGTCAGCTCCCATTAAAAGGAGAGGTGAGGGTCAGGGAGTTTTGTACTCTTTTAGAGACTAGGACATCTGCCTGAGCAGTGAGACACATGGCCAGGCAACAGTGTGCCCAAGCACCCTTGGCAGTGGCCCGAGCTGGCTTTGGCAACCTATTGTTAGCCAGGTCCAGCCTGAACATAATGTCTCAACAAAGAACATTTCAACCCTGTTTAAATAGACTTCCTCCACAGAGCCCATAATATGTAATGAGGTTATCTAATCCAGAAAGAGATCCAGTGACCTGGAAAAAAGCTGGTGTGTGGTAATTGACCATTTTCTTTGCCTGCATTTTTACAAGTTCCTATGTAGCCTTTGATGATCATGTCTGTGTGGCATCAGGCTAGAAGGTTGTTTGTTCATACCAGAGTCCTTGTCCTGTTCCCATACCCTGGGATGACATGGGAGCCATGTGCCCAGCAGTACAGACCATAGACCCCAACACTACTTGGGCAGAGGCATTCCCAGGAAAGCACTTTGCAATTCCAGGCCTCTAGGTTCTACCTGTGCCTTTTCAGTCAGCAGACCTGGGCGGCTATCCACTTCCCCCTTGGAAGCAGGCCTGAGAAGCAGTGTTTGGACACATCTAGGCAGTAGCATAGATACTGTGTCACACAGGATCTGGTCAGAGTCTAAGACTAGCCACTCTTTCTTAAGAGATCCTAGATCAGGTAACAACTGAGCCTCCATTCTCCAATCCAAAACAAGGGGCACAAGAGCCTTGCTTAGCCCTTGAGTGACTTGTAGGGACAAAGGAGGTGGCTAAGTGAAGTAATAACTTTAAAGTAAAATGGATTGATTGTTGACCCTGTGCTGGGAGACAGATGAAACAGTTTGCCTGCATAGTTCAGTCTCCAAAAGGTACCATGAAAGGGAGTTATTGTGTTTTCTCTGCTTTAAAGATAGGTAAACTGAGGCACAGAGAGGGTCAATGGAATGTTCCCAGTCACTGGTTCACAATGTGGCCTGGGCCTGGGTCCACACTCCTCTCTAGACCTACCTGGCCAGTGCTAGGAATGTGTGGGTCAATGGCCTACCTTTCTTGCCCCGATTCTCCTATCAGGAGGTACATGGTAGGGTATATATATAATATACATAGGAGGCATGTCACACATGCCTGGCTAGTGCTCTCCTTTCTGTCAGTTACCAGGAGTGTGGAAACACACACCTACCAAGAAAGATGTGAACACAATGGCACCAACGATTCCAACTTGGACATGGCTACCATTTTGAATTGTGAAGAGCCAATCAAGAGCTGAAAATACTGAGGCACATTCCTAAGACAACAGCACTTGCATGTGTGCATCTGACAGAAAGAGGAGTGTGTATCTGAGAGACAGACAGGATGCTGCTATTTACTAAGCTCCATGCTTCACCTGCTCAAGCTGCCCTTTCTCACAACTGTTGGTAGCCCATAGTAGGCCACTGTCTTTGTCCATTTTAGTGAGTACTGAGAGGACAGAGACAGGAGACTCAGTTGTTCACTGGATAGCCAACCTACATGAACTGGTGAGTTCCAGGTTCAGTGAGAGAGCCTGTCTCAGAAAACAAAGTTAAGAGTGATGGAGGAAGGCAGCCAACCAACACTGGCCTCTGGCCTCCACACAAAAGTACACATGCATGCATGTGCACACATACACATGTGACCAACACACACACACACACACACACACACACACACACACCAAACCCTAATATATGATATCTTGCATCATAAGGGATTAGCACCTAGCACTTTCTAAAATGGGCAGAAGGAAGTAAGGCACTTCAGAGTACAGGCAGATGCTGATATAAAAAGAAAATCCCTGCTGCAGGATGACCACAGAGCCATTCAAAACAGATGGAGATGGAGACTGCTTAACATCTCTCCCAGCAAAGGAATCATGTTAGGAGAGCAGGGCTGGAGCAGAGCATTAATATAAATCACCCTGCGTACCCATAAAGGCTTGCTCAACACTCTCAGGAGGCTGAAGAATTGTTTGCTCCAGCCTGGCAGCTCCAATGCATGAAAATTAATATCCATGATTTATCATGAGGTATTCTTCACTGGTGTCTTGGTCCAAGTTTCCTTAAGTATTTGGGGTGTATCTAGCTGCATGTGCTTGACAGAGTGGCTGCCCCCACCCATGCAGAATGCACCATAAGTCCTAGTGTCCAGTCCCCAAGCTCATTGCCACAAATAATAATTTTTGTCAAAGTCTTAGACAATGAAAGGCAGTCCATTGTATCAAAGAGCCACTTGTTGCAAAATATTTGTTTATACTGTGTGAAGATGTGTCACTGTGATTGGTTTAATAAAGAGCTAAACAACCAATAGATAGGCAGGAGAGTATAGGCAGGATTTCTGGACAGAGAGGGTGCTCTAGGAAGAAGAAAGGCAGATTTGCCAGCCAGATGTGGAGGAAGGAGAACAGGCAGTACAGAGATGAGGTAATGAGCCTCGTGAACAAATGTGGATTAAAAAATATGGGTTAATTTAAGTTATAAGAAGTAGTTAGGAACAAGCCTAAGCTAAGGCCAAGCTTTCATAATTAATAATACGTGTCTATATTGTTTTTTGTGTGCCAGAAGTCAAAAAAGAAAAATCCGACTACAGCCACCCATGGTCACAGGTTCTCTAGAGGTTGCAAAGCATCTTCCCTCTGCTGTAGACCCACTTGCCATCCTGGTTCTGTTTCTGCTTTTAGATGAACACACCTTTGCTCAGGTTCTTACCTGGATTAGGTCTGCCCTTCCCACCCAACATGTTTGCCTTCTAAAATCTTGACCCTCCACCAAGGCTCAGCTCAAGGAACATTCTACTGGAGCTTTTCCATATTGTCTGGGGCAAGGTTCTCCCTCCCTCTTGATGCTCCAGTCTCTGAAGAGGCTGGTTAGTAGCTAGTAGACTTGGGGCCCAGTCCTTTCTCCTTCTAAAGCCTGTTTCCTTGCTTGGATATGACAACTTCCAAGTGTCTTTTGTGCAACAGGCGAATGTAGTTCTCATGTCTTGGGATTTGTGCCCCATGTTTTCTTTTACATGAGACTCTGGCATTCACCCAATCTCACATTCTCACACCCTCCCCAGAATCTAGCACAGTATATATGGCAACAGCAAATGTTATGAAGAGACAGAGGAAAAGGATGGAGGATGAGACACTTCACTAAGTGAGGGGCCCCATTTGTATGGCGCCTAGTGTTTTAGAAAAAAAGAAATTTCAGTATGGCCATTTCAGGGAAGAAATATTTTCAAATATTTCCATGGCAGATATGGTCATACATGCCATGAATAATGACAATAATAACTGTATGTGTAGTAAGAACATGCATTGTTCCAATCATAGTGCACTGTAAGGGAAACCTTGCCCTCATTTCTCAAAGAGGAGCCTGGTTCAGAGAGTCAACTGAAGTGATTAGCCTGCTACGGTATAAATGTGTTCCCCAAAGTTCATGTACTATAAACTTAATACCAAATCCCCAAGGTGAGGATTTGGGAGAAAATTGGGATGAAATGGGGTCGTGAAGGTCGAGCCCCAACAGTGTGGCATTAGTTACTTTATAACAAGAGATGTGAGTTAGCACATTTGCTCTGCGTGGCCCTGACACTTTCTACCATACAGCAAGGAGGCCCTGACAAAATTCCAAACAAATGGGATCCCATGTTCTTGGGTTCCTCAGGTTCTAGAACTCTCATCCAGCTAAAATTTTATTTTTTGCCAATTAGCCAGCCTCAAATATTTTTGTGATAGGAACAGAAAACAGAATAAGATGTAGCCCATAGTCACATGGAAAGAAAAAAAATTTCAAGCTCTTTCTTGGAACCACAATGCTGCCTGGCCTTCATCTGTAGAAACTCTGGAAGGCACAGGAAGCCTGTCATGTCTGTACTGGCTACCCTCTCTAGACAGCACAACTGGCTACCCTCTCTAGACAGCAACTACATCTGGCCAGGTTCAACAGCACAGACTCCAGGGTGGGGCCTTGGGGTAAGCCCCACCCCTGCTCATCAAAATGTGGTTCCATGCAGAGCCTCATCCTGGCTTCAGTGCAGGGTCTGGGTTAATTAAGAGAAAAACCTAAATGCCAGAACATCATATTCAGTTCATTCCCCAAAGAGATAAGTTCAAAGAGGCTGTTCAAACCAGATACAACTGGGAGAGAAGACAGTGGGCAGAAGAGAGAAGGAGTGGGGTGAGCATCTGTCAATATGCAGGCACACTCTTGTGTCATACCAGGCACTCTGCAAGTGTGGCATTCCTCTGGGTCTCACAGTGACCATATGAAAGAGATTAGCATCCCAAACCACTAAGGAAGACCTTTGTACCTCCATTAGAAATGTGATAGAATGTCTTGGCTGCAGACAAAACTCAGATTCTGGAAGTTGTCAAACTATGTTGATTGCCAACTGGACTGTCAGCTTGATCCAAGGCCCCACATCTGCCACTCTTGTGATGGTAAATCTTTTCTTTTAACCATTTGTTTATTTATATCTCATGTGTATGTATGTATGTTTGACCATATGTATGTGCACCATGCACATGCAGGGGCCTTCTGGAGGCCAGGAGAGGACATAAGACCCTCTCAAACTGGAGTTGTAGGGAGCTGTAAGCTATGTAACATGTGTTTTGAGAACTGGATCCTGTAAGAGGGCAGCAAGTGCTCTTAACCACTGAGCTATTGCTGCAACCTGACATTGACCTCTGACCTCTATATGCACACACGCACACATGCACATCATATAAGAGAGAGAGAGAGAGAGAGAGAGAGAGAGAGAGAGAGAGAGAGAGAAGGAGGAAATGAGAAAATGTAGCATGTCAGAGACACAGAAAGTCAAAGGCCAGAGATAACCTGACCTGAAAGGACCAACCAAGCCTCAAGACCAGACTGCAACCTTCCTCATGACCCTTCAAATTGTCCCCAAAGTGAGGACCTTTTGAGTGGCTCCCAAGGGAATGATTTTTCTGGTCAGCACTGCTTTGGGGCAAAACAGAGACTACAAGTATACGGGTGGATCCAGACAGAAGACTCTGACATGCTCCAGAATGTATCTGAACTCTGAGACTGATAACATTCTGAGCCATGCAATGAGGGACAAGGAAAAGGGCAGGCCAGAAAACCTCAGCAGCCACCGCTGCACAGGGGTCCAGGGATGATGCCTGTGGCCAGGAGGAGACAGGGAGGAAATTCAGACTCTACAGGTCAAAGGCCAACCAAGCCTTCTCCATGTCACTGATCCCCTAGAACAGCCTTTTTGAGGAGGAGAACACTGACCCAGTGTTCAGCTTTCCTGTAGGGAGAAGGAACTTTAATTAAAAGCAAATTGCCGATTGAGTGCACCTGGTAATGTGTGCGGTGGCCTTGAGCCAATTAAGAAAGGGGCTCTTTTCGCTCCTTTCCTTCGCCAGAATGGATTTTTTGCTAAGCTTTTAAAGAAAGAAAAAAGGGAAATGGCTAAAGACAACAAGGTGGCTTGGTAACAGTGCCCTCCCCCTGGAGTGAGGAGGTGCGGGGTTTCGGAGTTGCATGCTGCAAGCACACTTGGGCTTCTGATGTGCAAGACAAACAGGCACCATGGGGTGCTCACCTTCCTACAGGATTCCTGCTACTCTCACAGAGTGAAGGCAGGGAAAGAGAGGAAAGTATGGCCTCCAACAAGCTTTCCCTGGCAACCATTCCCTAGGTCCCTACAAACTCTGTGATGTTTTGTACCTGCGTAGAAAGTGGTGGAGCTGTATCAGTAGCAAGGAACCTGAGGTTTGGAGGTGACCCACCCAAAGGGACAGGAACAGTGCGATGCCCTCCAACCCCAAGTAGGAAGGAAAAGGGATGGGAGGCAGGAGAAGGGTAGGAAGGGAGGAAATAAGAAGGCCACTTCTGGAGCTGTGCTCAACCGGAATGGCAGCCTGAGTTTCCTGGCCAGCAGCATCCCAGCAGACATGTGGGACTGCCTAGGAACCGGCTGACTAGGAACCGGCTGTAGGTACAAGCCCATCAGGGGAAAGATGGAGTCTCCACACACTCCAAGTGATGACAGTGGCAGAGAAGGCATTCAGTCCTGCTGAGCTCCCTGGTCTGCTGGCTTCAGGAAATGCTGTTGCTGCCTCTCTGTATCAGTCCATTTTTGTTACAATAACAGAATCCTTGAAGCTGGGAGGCACTTACAAGATTCCTGAGATCACAGTTTTGATGGCTGACTAGTCCAAAGAGGATGGTACCACTCTGGTGAGGGCTCCTGAGCTGTACTTCTTCCTGGCACACTGCACTGTGACAGGGTATCTGTGAGCAGGAAAGATAAATGGACCAACAGGAATCTAGAAGCACCCAGGGAGGGGCCAACAAGGAGCTCCTCCCTCTCAGTGTCACCTCTTAACCATCTCAGCACTACACAACCACTACCCTAACAACCTGGCCTCCAGCACAAGAACCGTTTAGGACACATTCACAGCATAGCCAAACCAGGTCACTTTTCTCCAGGTGTGACAGGTTTACAGATGACAAGCTACCCAGAAGGCTTAGATGGCTCTCTCATCTCAAAGAATCTTTTCCAACAGCTGAGAAGATAGATGGATCGGTCAGTAAAATGTTCGCTATGCAAGTGTGAGGTTCTAAGTTCTGATCCCCACCACGTACGTAAAAGACTGAATCTGTAATCATACTGTAGCTGGAACAACAAATACAGGTAGAGTTCTAGAGCTCACTGGCCAGACAGCCTAGCCAACTGGTGAGCTCCAGGTAAGTGAGAGACAATGACTCAAAAATAATGTGGAGAGCAATAAGGTAAGACTCCCAATGTGGAACCTCTGCCCTCTACAAGCATCCACACATATTCACATGCCCACACAAACACACGTACACATTTTAAACTATAATAAAATCAATTTTTAAAGAATGATTTCCAAACTGGGTTGAGCCATGTGGTGTCTGTCTAAATAAATACTTATGTGAATCTCTGTAAGTTAAGCAGAGAAGAGCTTTCCCACATGAAGCAAGTTGAGTGTGAGTCTGTCTCTACCTCCCACCCATCAAGCCCCCAACTTGGAAGACTGCCAGAGTACTCCATGGGCACAGGGCACAATCAGAAACCACACAGATGACAGCTCCACAGCTGACACCAGGTCTCCACAGGAGGAAGGACAGCAAGAAGGTACATCTGATTAAGATCAATTGATGCAATGTCCTTTCTAAATAACTGCCGAGCTCATTCCTACGTGCTTGGAGGCTGTGCCAATAAAGGATGGTATAAATCAATACACTGATCCAGGAGTACCAGAGCTAGTCCACATTTTAACCCAGTCTCAGTGAGTACAGAATCCTGGAAGCATGGAGGGTGGGACCATGTGAACCACAGTGAACTGGGTTGTGACTTGGGGGGGTCTCAGCTATGACATGGGGCTCTGACATCTCAAGAAAAGATTCTCACAGTCCTCTGCACAGAGGGCTTCCTATGACCTGAATACAAGGCCAGATGAAGGGCGTGTAACTGATGAAAAGTTCTGTGTTTTGCAGCTTTTGCCAAAAAAAAAAAAAAAAAGTGATAATGATAGGACAGACAGACAGCTATCTCTGTACAACAGAGGCTTCTATGTAACAATCAGAGTAGCCCTGACCTTGTCAAATTCACCGTGAGGCCCAAGCATTTTACCATCGTTTAGGGACTAGATTTTCTAGACTGTTTCCAAATGCAAGCATTCTGTGCAAGCATCAGCATATATTACATCTGGTTTTTGTCCCAAAGGCAGAGGGCAGTGCCATCCTGTTCATTCCCCCATCACACCTTCCTGACCAAAGGCTTTCATAGGACTATCTCTAAGCTACAGCACCAGAATACTCTAGGCTTTCTCGTGACTCTGCTTAGCTGTTCCCTCCTCTTGGAACCTCTCCCTTTATTGTTCTGTTACTAAACTCCCTCAGTTTCAAGTTCAAGTGTCCACAGTGCTATGATCAGGTTGCTCAGCCCATGGACAACTATGGATAACTGAGACCTCCCCACAGGAATAATATTCAAGATACTTGACAGCTGGAATAGATGGGTACCACCCAAGCAGAGTGCCTAGCCAACAGGAGCAGATGCTGCTACAGTTAGCCAATATACCACACCAACAGTTCCAGTGACCATTGGCCTGGCCCACCTGCCATCATCCCCATAGCACAGCTTCCGCAGTCTGGGCTCAGCGAGAATTAGGGTACATATGAAACACACTCCCTGCTCATAAGCATTACCATGCCATGGGGCCAGAGGGTTGTTTCCATCCTGTCCTGGACATGGCAACCAACTTATGAGTTCCATGTGGCCTTTAATCTCCTCCAGACCCAGGACATCCTAGTGAAATAACACCAATGCACTCTCATCCCAGCATCATTTGGAGCATGTTTCCCAGCTCCTGGTAGCCCTGAAAAGAAGGCAGTATGTGTAAGGACAACTTATGTTCTATGTGTCTTTTGTCTCTTGCTCATGTCCCAAGAGAAGCAGGCTTGCTGTGTCCCAGCTGTGACAGCCAACGGAGCCCCATCTGTCTGAGCTGATCAAAGACACAAACAGAAGCACCCTAAGGCTGAGCAAGGATCAGGAGTTGCTGGAGTGCTGACCCAGAGGACTTGAAGCACAGGGCAGAGGGGGAAGTCCAGGTAAGAGGCAGGACTCAGAAATATAAAACAACTCGTGTTCTAACTCAAACCTTGATTCATTTTCATCTGGCTTACAAATAGCCCTTAATCAGAGCCAAAGGGGCTGGCTAGGAGTAATCCCTGCCTTCCGGGGAAGCCGGATAGCCAGGGCTTTCTGTACTTCTCATCTGAACGAGTTGCTATTCTGGAGTTGAACACTGTCTAAGCAGGGAGAAAGGAAACAGGATGATAAAAGCCCAGCTGACCTCCACACCCCAGCCACTGCCCCTCCCCAGTAATACACTCTATCAGTCTTGCTTGCCACAGTCTCATCCCGTGGGACCTGAAGGCTATAGCTGTTACTTTCCTTAGGTTTCAGTCCCACCTGGCACTGTGACCCTCCTGGCTAGGTTTATAAAGGAAGCCAGAAATCTCCATCTAGGGTCTACAAAGAATTCACATGGCTATTTTGCATTTGGTGTGAGAGAAGCATCCAGACAGGATGCTATGGCACCTGCTGGAAGCCTCTCCTCTCAGGACTGACTATATTGTTGCAGAGATAAACAGTCTCCACTCAATGTGTATTATTAAAGACCTGCTTATGTCAGATAAAATACTGAGATGAACAAGACCAAGTCCCTGCCCTCACGAAATTCATAGTCTCCTGATGGAGAAAGACAAGGGAACAGACGGATCAAGGAGTCTCAGGCCATTATTGGTTCACAAAGGAAAATGACAGAGGTACTGAGAAGGGGTGAAATGGAGTGAGCTGGATGGTCGGAATGGAGCAAAGAACTGGACGCTGTGGAAGTGGAAGTAGTGGGCGAAGGTCTGAGGCAGAAGCAAAGCTGGTGTGTTGTAGGGACAGCAGATGTCCTGGGCCAGAGCAGAATGAGAGAATTGAGACATTGGAGGGGGAAGTCAGGGAGGCAAGCAGAGCCCAGATGGCAGGGGACATTTATGGAGCTATGTGACCGCTCCTCATTAGCATTGCCCTTCATGGGAAGAGGTCATATGCCCATCTGCTGCCCTGTAGAGCCAATGATATACAATGCTCCCAACCCCACTATGGTAAGCTTGGGCCTGTAGAGCATAAACAGAGATGTACCCTAAGGGGATACTGAGAGCTACCATGATGCTCAGCTATTTTCCTCTTGTCTTTACCATCACAGAATCAAGATCCTTGGCTGTCTTATTAGCCCACCCCCATCCCAGGAAGGATATTCACATGCTCTTTTGCAAAAATTAGTACTTTCCAGGTGTTTTCTGAGAAGCTTCTCTCAGTTTGTTACCATGTGGAGGATGATTTCTAGAGTAGAGTGAATGTGCCAACACCCTCCAACCCCCACTAGCCTGGGATCCTGTCCGGGAACATAATGCTGGTCCCATCTTAGTCCCCCACATCTCCCAGGGCCATCCCCCAGATTCTGTCTCACAGCAACAGGCCCTCTAGAGGTGAATTCTGTCCCAACAAAGGCCAGCCTATCTGACGTCCTTCTGTCCCCTCAACATCTCACCTGGAGCTTAGTCAGTCATTGCTGAACTTGCACAGTTTGAATGAGCAGGAAAGTGTCTACCACCAGAATCTGTAAGTAAAGATACAATTCAGAGAGCAAAAGGGGCTCTAGTTCTGTTTCTGTCTCAAGAGCATGTAGAAGCTGGATTTAATCAATAAATGAAAAAGGTTGCCACTACTGAATTCCTCTCCATCTAACACCAGCAAAGGACACATTTACATCTCATTCCCCACAGGCAGAACATCAAAAAACCAGAGGTCCAAGGAACTGTCACACACACATTTTAATGTAGACCTTCTAAAGAGCACACACCACCATGATACCTCCTGAAGCCCTGACCACCTAAGGGAATGCTCAAATCTCCAGCTCTATTAGAAAAGCAGGAAGCAAAGCAGAACCATGCAGACCCATGTCAGTGGCAACAGAACACACACATGGTGTGCTAGGCATCCCCTAGGTTGGGAGGGGAAGGCAGAGGTGCCCAAGGCATAGCCTTGTCCTTAAGAGGCATGTGATTCCCAAGGCCCCAGGGGACCCAAGTGAGGGAACCACGATTTGAACAACTCTACTCAACCAGCTGACTGCACAGTTCACACCTGATGAAACAGAGAAGGAAATTCTTGGGAGAACATCAGAACTCAGAACAAAGGGGCATCAGGAGCTGAGCTGGCCAGACAGTGGTGAGCTTTGAAGAGTGTGTTCTGGCAGGAAAGACAAAAGAGAACACACAGGAGGGAGAAAAGGAGGAGGCAGAAGAAGTGGCCCCTGAGATTCCAGGGGACTTTGTTCCAAATGGCAGATCCAGTGGGCCCTGGGCCCGAGACGATGAAACTGAAGCAAGCCATCTGCCAACAGTTGGGAACAGGAAGTGCGAGTATGGACAGAATGGTGCCAAGAAAACTCTGGAAGTTCTGTCCAGGAACGGGGGTGAGGGGTGTGGTGGGGGGGGCACAAGCCGGAGGGGACAGCTGGTATGGCAGAGTCTGAGCAAAGAAAATCTAAGTAAACAGGAATCAGGTCCCAGATGCTGGGAATATTCTGGGAGATGTCCCTAGGGGACACCAAGTTCTGCTCTCAGCAGTAAAGAAGTGGCCAATCTTCAGGGAGCATGTTTGAACATGTAGGTACGTACTGTAGGTAAGCCTTCAGGTAAACCCCACAAAAAGCCATTTGCCCCCAGAAGTTCCTTGGTAGTGTGGAATACGAAGTCAAACCCACAAACTACTGTGTGAATTACTCCTGTTAGCTCTGCCAAGTGAGCATGCATGCACACCCAGACCCAGACAGCATTCTACTGTATGCTAAGTTGTCTCAAGTGAAAAAAAAATCCCTGTCTGACTGTGGGAGTGTCAGCCTGAACTGGCCGCTCTTTCGTGGACCCCTGTTGCTACTTGAAATAAATGACTGTCAGCAAAAGCATTCGAACTTGGGAATCTGGCAACTTGTTTCAAAGCTTCGTCACTTCAAAGCAAATAGCTGATAATATTTTTCCTTAAAGACAAAAAAAACTTCAGGGTCTTAAAGGGAAAAATTGGAAAATTTCAAAGCTTGCCCCCACTCCCATGAGAATCAGAAGACACTGCTAGATTCCCAGCACTATGGGTGGGCATATGAGTGCAGGGGATTAGTGGACTGTGTGACAGAGGGTAGTCATGCCCAGAAGGTCACTTGGGAACCTGATTTTTCCAATGGGACAATGCACAGTGTTTCAGAAAAGGTCTGGGTGAAAAATGTAGGAGTTGGGGTACAAAAATAGACCAGTGAACTTAGAGGTTTATTCTTACTGTTGTTTTATTAGTGTCTGTTTCTGTGTACACATGCAGGTGCCCTCAGAGGCCAGAAAAGAGGGCAGTGAATCTCCTGAGCTAGAGTTACAGGCAGTTGTGAGCTGCCCAGTGTGGATGTTGGAAACTGGGGGACTGAACTCAGGTCCTCTACAAGAGCACCAAGTGTTCTTAAACATTCAGCCATCTCTCCAGCCCTAGGACTGGAGCATTTGGATGCAACAGAGTGCATGTTATCCACTATATTAAATGGGTCATACATCACAACCATCTCTAAAATATATGATTTGACTCCTTCGGGTGTCGTATCAAATGAGAATATCTACAGTTATTTGAAGATGCTGTAAAATGCTTCTTTGTTCTGAGTTTCCATATCTTTGTGAAGAACATGATTCATATACTTCAACTAAGACAGTACATCTGCATGGCATGGCCAACTAATGGCAGAGGCACATGTGACGCTGCAGCTTTGTTCTGTCAAATCAGGCACCAAAGAGACATATGAAAATAATATATAATGCTGTTCTCAATGAAATGGTTTGTTTAGTTTTGAAAACTCCGTTTGATTGAACATCTGCACCTCACTCCCCTCCCCCTTCCAAGTCCATATGTCCAACCTGTAACTCCTGATATGGTGGGAGGAGAGCAGAACCTTCACAAATGGGGCCAACACCCTGATGAAGGAGCCTAGAGAACCCTCCACCCTTGTCACCATGTTAGGACACCCTAGGAAGATGCCTGTTCATGACCCAGAATGTGGTCATCACCAGGTCCTCAGACTGTGGTGCCTTGAACTTCCCAACCTCAGAACTGAGTAATAAGCTCGTGTTGTTTATATGACACCCTACTTATGGCATTTGGTCATAGCAGCTCAAATAGACCAGAATCCTCTAACCTCCTGTGCATAAAACAGTTTTACTTGTGCCAACATAACTGGGCTGATTATTGCCGTTATAAAATAAAATAACTGTTTTGAAACTTTCTCAGTTTAAATTTCTATGCTGGCAAATATTTATAGGTGTAACTTACATTTTTTTTTTCTTTTGAAGCAGGGTTTCTCTGTGTAACAACCCTGGCTGTCCTGGAACTCACTCTATAGACCAGGCTGACCTTGAACTCGCAGAGATCTACCTGCCTCTGTCTCCCAAGTGGTGGGATTAAAGCCATCCACCACCACTGTCCAGCTCGTAAACCACATTTTTTTTAAAAAGGTTTATCCACTATCATTATTGTGTGTGTACATATGGGGGACACAGAAACATGTCGTGGCACATGTATGGACATCAGAATATAGCTCTGTAGAGTTGGTTCTCTCCTTCCACCTTTACATGGGTTCTGGGGATCAAACTCAGGTTTCTAGAGTGTGCAGCAAGTGCCTTTACCCTCTCAGTAGCTCACTGGCCCACAAACTACATGAGAAAAAAATCTTCCTTTAGGCTACTGTTAATTTTTAGGTGTGTAAAATCGTCCTGAAATCAAGCAGCTTGAGAACTGATTTAGCTACGGTTGAATGATTAGAAATCCACTTGTTCAGGGCCCAACATCTGTAAGACTCCAAGTCTCACAGATAAAATCTTCCCTGTTGACAAGCAGAAGCTGCCAGAAAGATTTTTGACCAGGCTCTAAATAATCAGAATATGGCTCACAAATTTCCATCTGCTTGTGTCAGGGTTGTCATTGCCTCGGTATGTGCTGCTCTAGCAACGTTAGTTCTGAAAATACTATAATAATTTCTGACCATGTAGTAACCCTCTGCTTTCCCAAGTCACTTGAGTAATGCCCCCACTATCTTGGCCCCTCCTCCCATACCACCCCTATCCCAAAAGAACCAGCATCTCATCGACTGCTGGGCCCAGTGGAGGGTCCCCAGTGTTCAGCTCTAGTGCTGTGTCATCTTTGTGATTGGGTACTGCCAAATGCCACAGCAGTTGGTCATATTTTTGATTGACTTCTGTGGGCTCGCTATCTCTTCCCAGGAAGAGAAAACTTAGAACTGGAGACTTGAGCAGCCTTCCAGAGTGGCGGACACCAGCTCAAAACATCATATCTGAGCCCTCCTTCTGCTGCTTTGGAAGTTACATCCTAGTGGAATACGAGCAGCCAGCAACCTCAGACCAACCTGTAGTCAGAAAGATGAGGGGATGGTCTTTTCTTTCACTTTTCCTGCTATGTGTTCAAAGTGAATGATGGGGAAGAAATATGATGGTGAGTAGAGTCTCACTCCTTACCCATCATAAACAAAGTATTTCACAGACCACTTCCACTAGTCCAGTGAGCAACAGAAATTCAACACAAAAGCCTTTCAAAGGGACAGGGAAGAAAGGCTCTCCACTGAACTGGTGGAGATGCAATCTGTAAACCTGCACTGCTTCCCACCTTCCACACTTTATACACACGGGTCTTTCTGTCTGAGGCTCCTAATCCTCTGCTTATGGTTTTGTAGTTGAAAGTTGAAACATCTTTTGGTATTCAGTTCAAAGACTCCCTTCTGCCCGAACTGACACACATGGGTCTGCCTAGCTGCAAGTGACTCCCCTTCCCACCTGCCAGCACTCAACACATCCCACCTAAGCAATGGATTCCTGCCATCCATCCAGGCTTCACCCATATAACTGGACTTTGAACTTTTTATAGGCAAGGACTACGCCTTCCTTTTGTGTCTCTCCAGTCACATGGCATGGAATCTGACATGTGGAGTGTCTGTGAACTAAATCAACAGATTTGTGGTAGGAAGGAAAGGAGGAAGAAGAGAGGAAAAGAGGAAGGAAGGAAGGAAGGAAGGAAGGAAGGAAGGCATGCCTTGATTGTTATGAGCTGAATTGATATTTGCCATTGTCCTGGATTCCCTCCCTGGACCACACAGATTCAAGGCTAAGCAATGTCCCTCCTTCCTCACCAATCAGTGTTCTGACCAACACTTTCCCAGGTCTAATACACAAAGACTCAGGGATGTCATTAAGCAAGAAGAGCCTCACCTAAGCAGGCTCCAGGGAACTCTTTCTCTCTCTCTTTCTCTCTCTCTCTCTCTCTCTCTCTCTCTCTCTCTCTCTCTCTCTCTCTCTCTCTCTCTCTCCCTCTCTCTGTCTCTCTCTGTCTCTTTCTCTCTCTCTATCTCTCTCTGTCTCTGTCTCTCTGTCTCTCTGTCTCTCTCTCTCTGTTTCTGTCTGTTTCTCTGTCTCTCTCTCTGTCTCTGTCTCTGTCTCTCTCCCCTCTGAGGGAATACTTCAGATATTCTAGGCACACAGGGGAAGCTGCCTCCCCTCTGGGCCCCAAAAGCCAACTCCAGGATTTATTGAAAGTCACCAGTGATTTGTACTTTGCCACTCTACTTTTTGATGAGAACAGATGTTACTTGTTACTATCTCTCAGACATCTGGGCCTGGGAAACCTCCTCAAGCCCACTTAATCACCATCAAACAAGCAGTGACCCTTGGAGCTTGTCACAGAGGTAGAGTGTCATCCTCCAAGCCAAACAGCTGCCATCTTCATCCAATCGGCTGTGCCTGCTTGCAAGAATCAATCACTACCAGGCCTATGACTGCTGGTATTCCTTCAAAAAGTGAGGGATGGAGAGGATCACTGGACAGTCTCCTGACATGTGTATGCAATTTGGCCCTAAGTACATATGTCCTTAGTGTCTCAGCAAGTTGCTAGAGATATAGGCTGGGGAAGATTAATGGGAGGCTAAGGGAAAGGGGGCCTCCATTGATATTGCTAAGGGAATACCTTAGGGTCATTCACAGTTCTGCCAGGAACCCTTACCCATGCACTGTAAGTAAGCCCAAGAAACTCGCTGGTTCCCCAGGGTGAACTTAAGTGGAATGAAACTTTGGTTTGTCATTGAGACCTTCAGCAAAATGGGAGATACTGTCTAAAGCTCCCCAGGAGAAGAACTCTACCTGCAGGGCCACTTTTTATGCCTGGAAGAGGACCCAGGACCAGGGCACAGCATGGTGCAGCTGTACAGACAAAGCTGGCACAGCATGCCAAGACTTGGGCTCTGGGGCAACTACACACATAAAAACCCAGGTTTGGAACCACCCTCCAGTCAGCAAGAGAAGATGATCGGACCCTGGAGTCCTAAATGAAAATATCATGTGCTCAGACCTCTCCTGTTTACATATCTAAGTGTTCCGTGAGGAGTGCCGCAGGAGAGAGGGAGGGAAAATGGGCAACATTACTTCCCTAGGATGGACCAGTGAGGAGGCGGGGAGAGGCAAGGAAATACAGCATTTTTTCAAGAGAAGTATATTCATCCTCCCTTGTAATAAATAAAGTTGGAGAGGTGAGGTGAGAAGAGAGACGGGGGACAGAGGGGGAGAGAGAGAGATGAGACAGAGAAAGAAAGAAAGAAAGAAAGAAAGAAAGAAAGAAAGAAAGAAAGAAAGAAAGAAAGAAAGAAAGAGAGAGAGAAAGAGAGGGAGGGAGGGAGGGAGGGAGGGAGGGAGGAAGGAAGGAAGGAAGGAAGGAAGGAAGGAAGGAAGGAAGAACATACTGCCCTTTAAGAAACATGGCAAATACTCAGTCCACATTCATGTTCATATTTAGCCACATTGCTAGCATTGCTAAAAACAGACATCTGGACATGCCCCACAAAGGAAAACACCATTCCAGCACTCCCCTTTGCTGCTCGACAAGCATGGGGAATTTTTAGCTCCCTACTTACAGAAACTTCAACCAAGAGAGGCACTCAGCAGAGTGTGATAGGTTTCCGGCCTCCTGAATGCTAATGACAGTCCAGCCTGCCCAGGGAGAATGACAGTGTGTCAGTCACCTATCCTTCCTAGCAGGGTCCCTGACCACCACATAAGCCAGGAGTTTGGCAGGCCTGAGCTTAAGTCAGCGCCTCCACAAAAATCGCCAAAGAACATTTCTCAGACCCAGAGCTTAGATAGGCCTTGGCAGGGGGTGGGTTGGGCAGCCACACACAGGACAATCTGAAGGACTGCTGTGACCAACACCACCTTGTCACACATCCAGTGTCCAGGCACATAGAACTTGGGCTGGCCCTTCGAGGAGTGTGAGAGGTGATGCAGATAATCCATGAAGCACTGCATCTTAGCATGACATCCAGATGCCTCCTGTGTGGATTATTGATAGACATCGTAATAAGCGCTTACAAAAGGTGTTGGCATGAGACTGGAGAGGTGGCCCACTGACTGCTCTTCCAGAGGATCTAGGATCAATTCCCAGCACTCATGGGGTGGCTAACAACCATCTGAAATTCCAGTTTGAAGAATCTGATGCCCTCTTCTGGTCTCTGCAGGCACTGAGTGCCTAGGTGCAGCATCATACATGTTTTGTCTAAAACACTCATACACATAAAATTAAAATGAATCTTTCTTTTGTAAAAGAGCCATGGTCATATCACTAGTACTACAGGGTATGCTTGCATAAACTAAGACTGCTCTGACATACCGGGAGACATGGCCTCTTGGGACCACTGTGGTGTACACAGTTTATCAGCAGGTACTGTGCACTATCACATAGCAAATGACCCCCCTACATAACGACCCTGTGACAGAGACCGCCATGCTCTCCCAGCCACACATTTCCTTTTCTTCCAGACTGATGAGCCTGAATACATTTCCCATCTTCCCTTGCAGTAGGGTGGTGCCCTATAACTGAGTTCCCGCCAGTGCCGTGTGGTAGAAATGGTATGCTTCTACCTGAACCCTGAAAACCTCTCATGAGATCTTCCATGTTCTCCTTCCATGCTGTTCCTAGGAACAAGCTGGGATACCCCAAAGTGTGTCCTTGGATGGAACGTAGGTTTCTATCCAATGCACCAGAGAATCTCGACGTGAGGAAAACTTCACAGCTTGTCGAAGCCACTAGGGTTCAGAAGTTGGTTCTTGCAGTTAGCCTTCCCCATCTAGCTAAAATCAGTACCCAGCAGTCAGAAGTGTCTTACCCCACTTCCTGTTCCCTCGGCTCTAGGTGTGAGGGTCCCAGTCACAGGCTCCCCGCACCACAGACTCAGCGTAAACTATATCTTCTCGAGCCCTGAGCCAGGACAAACCCTTTCTCTCTTAAGCTGTTTTGTGAGGCATTTCCTCACAGCAACAAGACAAGCAGCAAACACCATCTGCATTTTCACTGGTAAAGCAGACTGCTCAGTGAGGCTGTCGGGAGACTTCCTGGAATCCTGTATCTGAAGCACTTCGCACAGCACTTGGCCCACTTCGCTTGACTAACTTGGACAAACCTCGTTGAGTTTCTTCTCATCCTTGCGTCTAGGTTCCTCATCTATGCAGTGAAAATTACCCTAAATGCTCCCTTCTGACTTTGTATGCAAATAAGGAGGGAGACCATAACAGCCTGGAATTCCCTCCTGCCCTTCAACACTGTCACTGCCTACCAGGACAGCAGCCCACCAGTGGATGCCACAGTCATCTCAAAACAACCTTATGCAAATGTTACCTTCTGAGTGAATGTGGGTGGATGAAGAAAGCAAAGACTGTCCCCAAAGGTGCCACCTCTTCCCTGCTGATCAGAAATACAACAAATGCAGACACACTGATGCTTTCCCATATTCTTGGAAGAGACCAAAATCACCAGATCTGACACTCTAGGATTATGCCTGTGCCCTGGGAGCCAACACCTAGGGTTTTAGATGCTATGGGGAGTTAAGGAGTTTGGGGTTGGTGTAACATCCTTCTGGTCAGACCTCATGGCCTCAGTGTCTTTCTTACTACAGGCTGAGTGGCACGAACTATATTATTTAATGTTGTGAGCCTTCAATTTACATCAGAAAAGGGGATCATAATACCCCCTCTCAGCCTGAGTGTGGGAAGACAGAGTGAGATAATTTGTGTACAGCATTTACCATGGTATCCTCCATAATAAACATACAGCAAATGTTGACTATTGATGCCTATTTGCTAAGGACCAGAACAAACTTCTCAGCAAGTTACAGAGATGCCTACCTCTCTAAGCGGGTCCCTAGAAACACCACCAATCTGTCTCCAGCAGACGTTTTTCTATTTAATGACTCTAAAGAGACAGAAAAGCTTTAATCAATGCCCGGAAGTGAAATACTAAGAAATTATATGCACAGTTACAAAAAAAAAAAAAAAATCAAGGCTGTTTCCCACACATTGTCAAGCAGACAAAAACATATTGACAGGCTGTTCCTGCAAGGCAATGGACTGGCTTTTCTAGATAATGTCTGAGCCATCCATCCTTCCTGCTGCAAACCTCTCTTCCCAGGGCCAAACGGTTCCTACAACCAAGCAAGGAGAGCACTCTCTCTAGTTCATCTGAGGGTCTAAATACCCTCACTTCACATTGACACAATGCACAGCTCAAGTTCAGCACAAGCCCCAGAGCTACTCTGTAGTCAGAGTAGGTGCTGAGACCATTATCCCCTTCTTAAGGAACCATTAGGCAGGGAGAAATATCACAGAATGGGGCTGGAGAGATGGTGCAGTGGTTAAGAGCACTTGTTCATGCAGAAGACACAGGTTTGATTCCCAGCACCCACGTGGTGGCTCACAACCATCTATAACTCCAGTTCCAGGGCATCTAACTTCTCCAAGGCACTAAAAGCATACATACACACAAAATAAAAGTTTTTAAAAAGAAATAGCCCAGAACATTCTGGAAAAATCTAGCTCTGCATTGGGGAGTGGTACATCCCCATGACCCCAGCATTCACGAAGCAGAAGCAGGAGGAATACTAGTATGAGACCAGCCTGGGCTACATAGTGAGACCCTGTATCAAAAAAGCAAGGGCTGGGGGTATAGCTGAGTGTAGAAAGCTTGCCTGGCATGCACAAGGGCCCACTTTCAATACCTAACACCTCACAGATACTCTCCCCAAAGCACATCTAGGACTCACATACCCTTCCAAAGCCAAAGGCAAAACAGGAATTGGTTTCCTAGGGAGTCCAGGACTCACCCTAGAAACTTTTAACAGCTCCAGTGTGCAAAGGGAAGGCATGGTATTCTGTGAACTGAAGCAACATACTTCCTTCTTAAGGCCACTGGTTACCTGTTTTGTAGATAAAAATGTAGATGTTCCAACAAGAAGAGGGGACAGGTGAATTTCACTTTGAAGCTGTTCGCTACAGTTTGTTTGGCTTCGATACACGGTCTCCAATTCTCTAAATAATCAATCCCTCTTAGACAAGAGCATTCCTGTACTCCCAGGGAAGTTTAACCAGTAGATAGAGGATGTCTAAGGATCTCCCCTTTGTCAGTACATGAGTCTAGAGAAATATGTATGACACAATGGGCCCAAACTATATGTCATACATACCTCATTTCTCCAAGCTTCTGAAAGGCACTATGGAGCTTGGCTTTCCTTTCTTAAATTTTTTAGTTATGTCTCTGAGTATGTATATATATATATCCACTCATGGGCAGGTGTCTTCTGAGGCCAACATATGGAGTCGGATCTATGGAATTGGAGTTACAGGTAGTTATGAGTCACCTGATGTGGGTGCTGGGAACTGAACTCATCTTCTGCAAGAACAGCAAGTGTTCTTGACCACTGAGCATCTGTTCAGGCCCCTGGATTTTCTTCTCTCTAAACACATGGGTGTTAACCAAAAACTATAAGGTATGGAGGGAACTTTTCTTCCATTTGTTCACAGAAAACCCCTCAAAATACTCATGGGATACTTACTATATAAGGATTTTTTTCCCCTACAATTGCCAAAGAAGGAATTGTTGCTTAAAACCATGTAGTATTCCTCAGCAGCACTCCCAGGTTTCATGGGGTGGTGAGCCCACACTCACTTGAACACCTTTCCCCCAATCCAAAGAAACAGCTGTGTTTACACTTTGGGGAGTAGTAGAGTTTTAAGTGAGGGATGATGCAGGTCTCCTGCTTCTTAACTCCTCTCTGTTTTGCTAGAACCCAAACAGCACTCACTACACAGTCCTGTTGAGGCCTGAAAGCAGTTTCTAAACCATGCCATACTGCATGTACATGTTCACATCTGCATATGAGATGAAGAGAAAGCACAGTCTATAAGAGAATGTCAGGTCCAAAGAGCCCAGTTAACTAGTATGTGCTATTCTTCCCAGACAGACCTCTCTCTGGATTGAGTCTAAAACTCAGAAAGGCTCTCCTATATCCACAGAGTTGGAAAACTTCTAGCTGAAGTCAATTCAGCAGCAGCAGCACCATCTTCAATGCGTCCATTGATGCAAAGCTTAAATAGCATACCAGTGACCTAAGGGCCCAAGCTAACAGTGTTCAATGTATTCACTCTTACGTAGCTGGAAGTTTCTCTGGTCCTGCGCAGCTCCGTGGTCAGAACGAATCTCTCCCATCCATGTTCCACAGCAGCTCGGTCCCAAGTAAACACACAGTGGCTTATATTACTTACAAACTGGATGGCCTATGGGTCAGGATTCTTGCTAGCTAGCTCTTATAACTTAACCCATTCCTATTAATCTATATGTTGCTACATGGCCGTGGCATTATGGGTCTGCTGGCATCTTGTTGCTCCTTGGGCAGTGGGCTGGCATCTCCTCCCACTCCACACTTCATCCTGTCTTCATTTTGAATGTACCACCTAACCTTATCCTGCCCTGCCATAGTCAATGCAGCTTTGTTTATCAACCAATCCGACCAACACATATTCACAGCATACAGAAAGACATCCTACCTCCATCACCAATCTAATGTAGAACATTTTCATCTTCCTCCAAAGAAACCCTTTATTAACAAAAAGTCACCCTTTAATCCCAAGCTTCTAGCCCAGCCCCAAGCACTGCCAATCAATCTATTCTCTATCTCTATAAATTTGCTGAAGCATGCAAACCCAATGATACAACATGTGGTCTTCTGTGCTGGCTCCTTCCACTTAGTAGCATGATTGCAAGGTCCCTCCTTGAAATGCTAAATACTTCCTTCCTTTTCATGGCATACAAAATATACTATTGATATACCATATTCTGTTTAGACACATGTCCATTGGTAGACATTTGGATTGCGTCCACTTCACTACCATGAATAATGCTGCTATAACATTTGTGTTCAGCCTTTGTGTAAGGTGTATTTTAAATGACCTTGGGTATTCATCTAGAAGAAAAACTACTGGGTCACATGGTAACTCTGTGTTTAAAATTTTGTACATCTTCTAAACTGTTTCCCAAAGCCAATTCTCCCATTTTGCACTTGACTGTGGTCTGAATGCTTATTTTCCCTCAAAATTCATATGCTAAAGTCTGATACAAAGTGGTTTTAGGTCAAGCCATAGAATCCTGATGGCTCTCCCTTTTGAATGTGATTAGTCACCCTTTTAATGAAAGAGACTCCAGAGAGTTAGTCAGCCCCTTCCTCCATGTGAGGACACAGAATTCAGTACCCTGTAGTCCAGAACACAGTCCTCACCAGAGTTCAACAGTGATGCTGTCTGATATTGAAAATATTTTGTAGAAGACCCTTTGCCACTTTACCATGGTTAAGCAGCTGAATTGAGAGCTTTCTTGTTTCTTAAACTACCATACAATGTATGAGATATCATAATAGCATTTTCAAATGTTACAGTCGACTTCAAGAGCCAAGCTGATTTGTTTATAGCTATTCACTTTCCTCTGGTAACCACTTTGCCTGCATATGTTTACATGTTGCCTCTCCATTTCTGTTCCTCTTGAAGTGTTTTGTAATTTCCGTTTTGATTTTTTATTTAGTCCATTGGTTATTTTGAGGAAGGCTGATTTACATATGTTTTTAATTTCCCAGATTTCCTTCTTTATTGATTCTAATTTCCTTCTGTGTGGGAATATACTTTATGTGAGTTAAATCCTTTGAAATTTGTTGAGGCTTATTTTAGGGTCTAGCATAGGGTCTATTCTGGGGAATGTTCACGTGTGTTTGAGAAAAATATGCACTCTGCTACTATTAAATGTTCAATCTAGTTGGAATATAGTTTTATTCAATTTTTTTGTCTTTGTTATACATCTGCTTAGTTGTTCTACCCATTATTTAAAGAAAATACTGAAATTTGAAACTACTATTCTTAAACTATTTGTCAATTCAGTGTTTCCAACTTTTGTGTGTTTAGAGTCTCTGTTATTAGGTGCATATATTTATATGTTACACATTCTCTGACTGCAATTTTTTATAAAATGTCCCTCTTTATCTCTAACAGTAGTGCTTTACTTTTGTTTAATTTGGCTGATATGAGTACAGCCACCCCAAATTTTTAATGGCTTCAGTTTGCATGGTATATTTACCCCATTCTTCTCCTATCAAATTCTTTGTATTTTTTTAATCAAATGTGTGACTCCTATAGTAGTGTCTTGTGTTGTCTTCCGGTTTCAGTCTCTGCATTTTGACTGGATAGCTTAACTCACTCATATTTGAGTGGGCCACTAGTACACTGCCTTTTAAGAACTGTCTGTTCACTCTCCATTTACTAATGAGACTACTTCTTTTGTGTAGGCTTTGTGGATGGTTTCCATCTATAATTTTGCTTTTTATTTTCTATGTCTTACTTATTTTTTGTTCTCCTAGTGCCTCTTTACTGCTTTCTTGTATACCAGGTGAATATTATTATGTATTTTAATATCTTTAATGATTTCAACTATATTTCTTTTCTCCATCATGATAACTGACAAGTTATAATGATACTTATGGTACACAATGTAATATTTTGATATATAGTACATTGTGAAATTATTAAATTAGTTAAAATATGCTTTACTTTCCATTTTGTGTGATGAGAATAGCTAACATAAATTTATATTTCCTGAATTGTGTTTCTAGTAACTGGTGCATTTAAATCCATCTACATCCATTCACTTAATTATCGTGAAATACAGAAAATGTATTCCCACATTGTCCTGTTCTCTTGTCCCCATTTTTCCTGCTGTTATTATGTATTACATTTCTATATACTTTATGCATACAAACACAATTATTTAAGTATTGTTTACTCTGAATCACAGGAGTGAAAGGAGGGTACACAACCTCATTATCTCTTATGATTGCCTCTACAATTATCTTTAGTGATGCTCTTTCTGTGAATTCAAATGACTGTCCTTTGTCACTCACATTTAATTTGAACAACACTGTGTATATTTATTATAATGTGGATTTGATAGCAACAAATTCTGTTTATCTGGTAATGCTGTCATTTTGCTTTTACATACTCATTGTAAAAAGTGGTAGGTTCATTGTAGCATTTTCACTCAACAGTATCATGTACCTTGGCCATATTTGTCCACCATTATTCTCTCCTGTCCTTCCTTACCCTCCTCACCAGCCCCCTCATCTTCCCAGTTTCCCTTTATCTTTCAGATCATATGTACATATAAACATTCATTTATCCAGAGTCCACACATGTAAGGAAACACACAACATTTGCCTTTCTGAATCAAGCTTATTTGTGGTGGTATTTTGTTTGTGCTTTAACAAATAAAGCTTGCCTGAAGATCTAGCTAGCCACTAGATAATCATAGAGGCCAGGCAGTAGTGGCACCCAACTTTAATCCCAGCACTTAGGAAGCAGAAGCAGAAGGATCTCTGTGAGTTCAAGGCCACCCTGGGCTACACAAAATTGATCCAGTCTAAAAGAAACAGAGCCAGGTAGTGGTGGCACACACCTTTGATCCAAGCCCTTAGGATCTCACGCCTTTAATCCCAGCACTTGGGGGATGGAGACAGGAAGTGATATGGCTGGGCAGAGAGAGGAATATAAGGTAGGAGGAGACAGGAGCTCAGCTCCCTTTTGGCTAAAGATTTCATAGAGGTAAGAACTAGTGGCTGGCTGCTCTGCTTCTCTGATTTTTCAGCTTTAACCCTGATATTTGACTCCAGGTGTTTATTAATAAGACCGATTAGGATTCATGCTATACTTATTTCATTTAATTTTCCCTGAAATGAGTTCATTCTTCCCTGTTTTCCTCTAAGACTGAAGACTGAACAAGGGTCTTATACATTTTAGGCAGGTGCTCTGCCATTGAGTTATAGCTTTGTTGCAATTTAATTTTTCATTGCTACATAAAACCCCATAATGTATAAGTGGTGCATTTTATTTGTCCACTAAGATATGAAGGGCATCTAGGCTGATACCACAACTTGGCTACTGTGAATGCCGCTGCAATAAACATGGACTGTACGCATTTCTGTAGGCTCACATAGATCCTTTGGGTGTGTCTCCAGGGGTGGTTCAGTTGGAACCTATGATGATTCTATTTAGAGTCTGTGAGGAGCCTCCACATTGATGCCACCGTGGTTGGAGGTTACACTCCTGCCAGCAGTACATAAGACTTCCTTCTGTCCTACATTCTCACCAGCATTTACTGTTTTCTTCATGTCAGACAATCTAACTTGGGTAAGACAGAATCTCAGCATCATATTCCCCTGATGGCTCAAGATGTTGGCAGTTTTCATCTATCTATTGGCCATCAGTGCACCACCTTATAAGAATTGTCTGCTCACTGTCAATTTATTAGTGAGACTATTTCTTTTGTGTGGAGTATAATTTTTTTGCACATTTTCTATATATTTTAGGCATTAATGCCCTAGCAGATGTATAGCTAGTATTTTCTCCCATTCTGTAGCCTGTCTTTCACTGTTAATGTTTTTGTTTTTGTGCCTAAATCTTGTTTACTTCATACAATACCTCTTGTCAATTTGAGCAATTATTTCCTGAGTCACTAAAGTCCTTTCCAGAAAGTTCTTGCTTATTATGCTTTTATCTTGAGGTGTTTTCCTTATGTATTTTCCTCTAGAGATTTCAAAGTTTTAGGTCTTACTTTAAGTACAATTTGAAGTGATTTTCATATAGGGTCATAGATAGGGGCTTGTTAACATCTTCTTCCAGGCTTCCTGGCACCATTTGTTAAAGATGCTGTCTTTACTCCAGCATATGTCTTTGGCACCTTTGCCAAGAATTAGGTGGCTGTAGCTGTGTGGACTTCTATCTGGCTGACTGGGAGATATCGGCTATTATTGTTTTTGTTCACTTGTTTGCTTTTCTGTTGTTTCCCTTCCCCTTGAAGATGACTTTCCACTGCCTCTGGCTGCCATTGTTTCAAAGGAGAAGTCATCTGTCAACTGTATTTCTATTTACCTGTGATGTGTGTCTTTATATAACCACTTTCAAGGTGTTCTCTCTGTTTCAACTTTCAGAGTTTTTTGACTGTTTTGACCATAGTATGTTTGGATGTGGTCTTTGTGTTTATATTTATAAACTTTTTAATTAAAATTATAAAATTATTTATTTATTTATTTATTTATTTATTTATTATAGCATGTGGATGGTAGGGGGGTGGGGAGAGAGAGAGACAGAGAGAGAGAGAGAGAGAGAGAGAGAGAGAGAGAGAGAGAGAGAGACATGCCACAGCACATACATGGAGGTCAGAGGACAACTTTTGGGAGTAGGCTCTCATCTTCCACCATGGCTCCAGGAATCAAGCTGGGGTCACCATGCTTGAGAGGCAAGAGCTTTTACCCTCTTGCATGTGGAGATGTCATTGAATCTAGGAAGCTATCACACCTTCTTCTGTATTTCTCTCTTCGCATTCTGCTGTTCCCAGTAAGTGTAACTTCAGTGTATTTAATGGTGTCTCCCATTTCTCCAGAGCTCTGCTCATTTTCCTTTACTATTTTCTCCCTTCAGATTTTGAATCTCTATTGATCTATCACCAAGTTTGCGGCTACTGCCTCCTGCCAAGTTAAATATATTTTAAGTGCATCCAGTAAAGTCCTCATTGCTCTCCTCATTCTTTGTGTGCCTTTCAAGCTCAGCATTTTCACCCCTTTTTTATATGGCATTACTTGTTGATAAGACATTGTTAAAACACTTCCTTTTTCACTCTTTTTTTTCCTTTGTACAAATTGATAGCAACAACATTGGCATTGCTTATTGATAAGTCCAGTGTCGGGTTTCTTCTAAAGCCATTTCTATCTGCTTTGGTCCTATATGTCACAAGTTCCTGTATCTTTGACGATTTGGGTTGCTACTGTAACCCAGATATTTTAGATGATATGCCTTAGTCACTCTGGGTACCAATGACTCTTGTTCCTCCTCTCCCATCCAATACTAGTTTGTTTGTTCACTTGTTTAGTGTCTGGATGGACCACTTCAGGGAAGTTCTTTCTCTTCAGTATGCAGCCTGTGACATCATTCTTTGGTCTCATCCTTGGCCATATGCTCCTCTAGGGTCCTCTGAAATGAATCCTGTTTGCTCATTTTCCTGTCACATTTCAGTTGACCTGATCTACTGGTACTACACTCACTGTTCACCTCCACTAACTGCTACTGATTCCCGAATTGTTTTCTACACTGCAGTTAGACACAGAGTGCTCTACCCTGAGTGGCCTCTGAGGCTTTCTCAGAGCATCTAGTAGGCTAACTGCCCTGTTTCCGCTGCAGTTACAGAGCTGACTTGAACTGCTGTGCACTCCACTTCAAGTAAGGCCTTATGTCCATCATTGCTGGGCAGGCAGTGAGAGGAGCATTAGCTGGCTGGCCATATTACATCCACAGTCAGAATGCGGAGAGAAATCTGACCTCTGTGGCCATACAGTCTGCCTCTCTCATGCAAGAACCCTAGGATGACTTCTCTGGAGTTGAAGCTAAGAATAACACATAGCCCCCTCCCCTAGAATTCTCTCCTGCTTGTGAGTAGAGTGCTGGATAGTGATGGTGGCACTGGTCTAGTGGAGTTCTAGGTAGGGATGGCAGCCACTCATCTTCTTGGACTGTCCCTTTCATGGAACTTCCATCCTGTTGTGGAGCTGGTATGGCAGCAACTAAAGCCCAGTGTTATCAGCTCAGGGTAGAGCTTCCTCCACGCAGGTGGCAAAAGGCAGTTTAGGCCTCTCAGCCACACTTCAGAGCCGAAGACTTTGAGAAATTTTCTCGCTTGGGGAGTAAATTTAGCCCTGAGACTGAAATTGGGTTGAAAGGCAGCTCCTTGTCTTGTCCACACCTGCCCAGCACAGCAGAGCACTCAGCACCTAGGCCATGGAGGGGAAGGGGGCAGCATAGTTCAAACACCACAGACTCCTGGTGTTCTCACTGAAATGGAGATCTTCTTGAATAAGTAATCCTGTATGCATGCCCTTCCGACAGCCTCCAAAGAGTTCCAATGGTGGTCTTATTTTAATAAGCCTGACTGCTTGTCCTGCTTCCCAGGGGAAGAGACAAGGTGCTTCGCACACTGCAAGTCCTGAAGTGGTTCTCCTAAGCCCAGGTGATTTGTCCTGTAAAAGAGGAGGAGGCGGGGGGGGGGGGGGGGCAGAAGTTGTTGCACCACTGCAGAACAGCTGGCTGTTTACCCGCATTCTGCTTGCTTCGCCATGACCATATTTTCTGAATTAAAATAAGAGGCATGTGGGCTGGCAAAGGCTCTGGGCTGTTTGCAGGCGTAGAAGTCAATATGGGGTACGAACAGTAGAAATACTAGATTTATGATGTAGGTAGACGGTTTCTAGAAGCAGCATGTGAAAACATTTGAAGCTGGCTTGCCCAACTTAACTTAGGAGAATCCACTAAGGCTACTAAATATGCCTCCCCTGAGAAGTCACAGAGGTACTGGCCCATACAGAATATCCTTTGGAAGTCACAGGGGTCCCGACCCGTACAGAGTCTTCTTTGAAAGTCACAGGGATCCTGGTCCATATGGGGTCTCCCTTGAAAGGAAATAGCTCTTAGATGCATCTTCCCATCAATGTCCCAATTTGTATTTGGTGATTCTCCAAGAGTAATCAATCCATTCTCAAGAGAATTCAACATAGAAAGACATGGACTCCAAACAAATATTACCCCACAGCCAAGACTGAGACATGCCATGTCTGCAAGTCACATCTACCTTTCAAGGCTGAAAAGAAAGCATTTCATGCCAAGGCTGGGGCAGCCTCCACCTCCACAACCAAACCTATAGAGCTCTCTGTCTCAGGTAAAGCATTGGTGTGTGGGGTTGGCGACACAGCTCAGTAAGTACAATGTTTGTCACTCAAACCTGAAGAGCTGATTTTGTGCCCCAGAAGCCACAAAACAAAAGTCAGGTGTGGTGGTGAGTGGTTCTAATGCCAGCATGGAGGAAGCACATACAGGCAGATACTTGGCGCTTGCTGGCCAGACAGACGTATTAGCAGGACACTCTCAAAAACACAGTGCATGGTGCCTGAGGAATGACACCTGAGTTAACATGCATGTGCAGGACTATGCACATACCTACACACACACACACACACACACACACACACACACACATGCAGAGGGGGAGGGGACTAGCTTTGGCATACAGCTGTAGCAAAGAGCAGTATGATACAACAAAGTTCAAGGAAACAAACAATACTGTCTGTGAAAACTTCCTTCTCACATTTTCCTAAAATCACTCTGAAGTCCCCAAAGAAATCTGGTTTCAAAATGATACACAGCCCCATTCCCTCAGCCAGCGGGTGACACCCCCTACCTCAAAACACACATCTGCCTAAGTGCTTGAGCTGTGTGTAAGCTGAATATTCATGACCTTCCTGCTGTCACAAGGCTGTATTTCTGAACACTTCCACTGGTATTTAAAGTCTTTGTTCTGTTCTTTGTAAGACTATGGATCTTCTAGGATCGTCTGAGACATACTGCCAGAGGCAGCACAGACCCTGGGATCCACAGAAGGGAAGAGACAGGGAGCTCTGGAGTCAGTTCCTGCAGAGCACTGCAAACCTGTCATCTGTGGATCGATCCGTCTCACTCACTTGCTGTTGTCCACATGTTATGCTCCAAACCTACAGATGGCAGTGTTGGAAGATGGGGCCTTGGGGTGATGACTGGGTCACTAGGGAAGTGTTCCCATAGGACAAGTACTCTCCTAAAGGGGACCAGAGACAGTGGGTGTGCCTGTCTACTGTGCAGGGTGAGAAGATGCCCTCTGGGAACAAGGACTCAGGCCTCAGCAGACACACAGGCTGCCAGTGCTTTGATTTTTAACTCCCCATCTCCAGAATTTGAAGAAGTAAATTTAGTTATTTATAAGCCAATCGGTTTAAGACATTTTGCTATAGTAGCCTGAATGGACCAAGACATTGTTTTTTGTGTTGGTTTAAGTTACACACTCATTTAAGGTTTATTTTTATTTTTAATCATGTGTATATATATGTGGGGGGGGCATGTATATGTGAGTGCAGATGCCCTCGAAGGACAATAGAGAGCATCGGATCCCCTGGATCTGGAGTTAAAGGCATTTTTGAGGTGACCGACATGTGGGTGTGGGAACCAAACTCTAGTCCTCTGGAAGAAGAGCAGGTGAGTAAGTACTATTAGCCATTGAGTCATCTGTCCAGCCTTAAAAGCCCATTTAAAGCCACATCTTATATCTGGTGAGAGCTAATGTGTGCCCCACCCCCCAAGCTCTGCTGGCCTCTACAGTACCAGGCTGGAGCAGGAGGAAGCTGGCTCTTACACATGGGGTGGCCATATTGACCACCAGAAGCCAGAGCACCAACCATTTTAGAGCCCAGAGGAACTTTCATGCTGTTTTTCTCTAACTGGCAAAGCCCCCAAAAGGCCTCAGCACCCAAGGAAAGCAGGAGAGAGGAGGGATTTGGGCAGCTTTTCTGCCCCAGGGAAGGCTCAGCCTGTTGACAGTTCTGTATTAACCAGCTCGGCCATGCAGGGAGTAGTAATTAGTCCCCCCAGCCCCTAGATTCATTCCACCACCACCCTCACCCTGAGGGCTATACAATCTGTTTGAAATGAAAAGGAAAATAAAATCACTGCTCTCCTCGGCTGACCCACTGGCAATGGCTCCTGGCCACAGGCAGAGGTGAGAGACGGCCATCTGTCTGCTAAGGTAACGAAGAAAGGAATGGGCGTTTTTATATGACATTTTCAATTTCTCCCCCATGTCTACTGTGTCCTCTTCCACCCTGCTGCTTAAATGACTCTTTTCAAATTGAAAATATCAGAGAATAATAGGAAAAAAAAAAGAAAAGAAAGAAAAACAGTTGTCTATGGCTAACAGGCTGTTCTGTTCTAGAAGGCAGGGTGAAGAAGAACCTGGAGTGATCTGCTGTGTTTCTCTTGCTGTGTCCAGGAAGGCGCCTGTCATTGGGAAGTGCCTACAGCTCCCAGTCAGACCTACTCCCACGAGTGGGCAATTTCCCTATGCAGCCAATAGACAGACAGGAAGGCTAGGTGAGCTCAAGAATGAGCCTCCCATGCCAGGTCAGCCAGAAGTGTCCCCAGAGTCCAGAAGACACCCCATAATGACTCTGGAGTTACCTCCAGTCCTTACTCCTCTTTCCTGGGTACACAAGATCAAGGCCCAGGTTGGGCTGGGCATGATGGCACATTGGGGCACAAAGGCAGGAGATCAGGAATTCAAGGTCATCCTTGGCTACATAGAGATTGGAGGCCAGCCTGGACTACATAAGACCCTGTATGCTTGTTACTTTTCTCTTGTTATGACAAAATACCACGACCCAAAGCAAGTTAGGGGAGAAGGAGTTGTTTGGGCTTACGTCCCAGAGGGCAGGGAATAATCATGGTGGGGATGGCAAGATTTGGTAACAGGGGCAAAAAGCTGAGAGATCACATCTCAACTGAACACAGGAAGCAAAGGGAAGAACAGGAAGTGACGTGAGATTGTTAAACCCTCAAAGCCTATTCCAACAACAAGGCTCCTAAAGGTTCCTCCTCCCTCAAACAGTACCACCAACTAGAGATCAAGTATTCAAATGCATGGGTCAATGGGGCATATTTCTCGTTCAAACCACCACACGTGTCTCAAAAAACAAAAGCCAGCAAGGCCAAACTCTCACCACCACACTGTGGGTGCTGCAAGATGTGCCAATCTAAGATCCTTCTAAGCCTCAATGTGTGCAACCATGATGTACCCACTTGAGAGGAAAGCCAGACCAGGGGAAGTGTGCTTGCCTATCATGCACAAAGCCCTGGGATCCATCCCTGCACTGCATAAACTGGTGTGGTGGTGTACACCTATGATCTCAGCACTGCACGGGTAGAGGCGGGAGGGTCAAGAGTTTAAGTTCAACTTGAGCCATACAGTGAGTCAAGGCCAGCCTGGGCTACATGAGAGCCTGTAGAAAGAAAGAGGAGGGGGAAAGGAGGGAGGGAGGGAGGGAAAGGAAAGGAAGAGAGGAGGGGAGAGGAGGAGAGAAGAGGAAAAAGAAAAGGAGAGAAAGAAAACAAAGTCCCTACAGAGGAAGGCCCAAGGCCACCTTCTCCATGCTCCTGACACAGTGGTTCCTTCCTCTCTCTTAGGGAGGAGAGCTGTTATTCCCTTCCTGTTGGCTCTTCAGGTCTCAGTGACAATCCACCCTGAGCTTCACAGAAGCCTAAGCCTTGCTTGGCTGCAGCTGATTCTGCTGGGATCCAGCTCTGTCCTCCCCTTTCTGTACTAGGAGATTGCTTTGGTTTGAAGGTGACCACAAGTGACAGCCTTATTAAAATGAAGACATCAAGGGTCCCCTGCAGGCTTTTCACCAGCTGACTTCTGGAGGGGCTCAGTGCAAGGAAGCAGGGAAGCGGGTTCTGAACACATTCACATGCAGAACACCAGCTTCCCTTTGATTAAGCCAGGGGAACAGCAGGGTAAGCTGGAGGTGCTGTGAGAAAGACCCAGGGGCATGTGTCTCCTGTCTCTGACCATCTGGTGGGCACAGCCTGAGACACGGCCTCGCCTCAAGGAGGCAACCTGCTGCCTAGCAAGGTGAGAACCAGTCCTCAGTCTCTTTCCCTTCCAGACAGCTCAGGAGGCAGAGATTTGAATGCAAATCTTGACGCCACCTCTCCTTGAGAACTTTTAAGTGGGGCTGTTTATTTATTCACATATTCACTCAACAAACACCTCCTCAGACCCTATCATGTAACTGGCACTATGTGAAAACCTACAAAATGGAAAAACAACAGGACCCTATGTCCATCTTGAGGAAACGCACAGTCTTCTGAGGGGCATTTCACGGCTCCCATTCAGCACACTATCCTACCTGTCAAATGGGGCTGATGTCTTCAGGCTTCCTTTAAGGATTAAGTACTGTAAAGTGGATTACACAGTGTCAAGCATCCAGTTTGTGCCAGCTTGCATCAGGATCCATGTTCTGGAGAAGCCTGTGTGCTAATAGGAGATGTTGAAACTTATAGGAGATGAAGCCTGCCTAAGAGAAGTTGGGTTGTGAGAGTGTGTCCTTGAACAGGACACTGGGACCTCTGACCCCTCCTCTCTCTCTTTCACTTCCTGGCTACCTAGAAGAGAACGACTTACCTCTACCATATGCCCTGGCTGCCATGTGCTGCCTCACTACAGCCAAAGCAGCCAGACCCAGCTGCCCATGCTTGGAAACTGCCAGAACTGTGAGCCAAAATTAACCCTTAGAACTCCTTAGAAGTTGACTGTCTTAAGTACTTGTCATAGTGATATGTTGATAATGTAAACTTTCTCTCTTTTTTCTTCTCTTGGGTGTTAACTCTCTACATCCTGCTCCATTGCCATCACATTGTACCAGGCACTATCATACACCACTAGGGCTGAAGTCAGGTTCTGGTCAGCAGTGCGACATCTTCAAGTCTGATGGGGATTCTGGGAGGAGAGAGTCTAAGCTCAAAAGATCCAGACCAGCCAGGGAGAAAGGACCCCATCAAATGAAGACTGAAAATCCTGTCCACCTTGTCCCTTAAAGGTACATGGCTTCATCTGAGAACATACCAGAAGGAACTGACAGAAATGTCACCTGTGGTACATAAAAAGTTCCTGGATGTGCAGAGAACCATCTATACCTGGATTTAAGAGTGCTGGATTCTCATCCCAAGCCTCCAAGGTCAAGTGGAAGTCTCAAAACAATTACCAAATGGCGTTGGGCTTCAGAACTCCCAGCCGATGTCCTGAGCCTGTGGACCCCTGTGTTTCCTCAGGTGTTAACATGCTCTGCATCTCACTAAAGATCTTTCAGGCCAGAACCTTCTTGACTGAGCTTTAACAGACACAGGAAGAGGAGGGAGACGGCAGCTTCTTCCTAATGTCCGAGCAAAGTGGGAGGGACTGGAGGATGGCTCAGCGGCCGCAGCTCCACACTGAGGCCCCACAGTCCAATGGTGCATAAGATGCCTCGGCTTGGATCTCCAACACTGGTGGATTTCCAGAGGAACTCAAAGGACTGGGGCCTATTTTCCTAGAATCAACTGAATCCAGAACTCACAGTGATCTAGTTTCAGGTAAATATAGTTATTTTTATCAGTCTGCTAAGCCAGCTGTCTTCTTTATTTAACAAAGAACCTGTCAATCAATAACCAATGTCAATCAATAAAGAAACAGTTTATATCTAGGCAGTTTCATGATTTACACAATTCTCTCTGGTAAAAAGTCAAAGCCAGTCTCCTGTGTGCTGTCTCTAGGACTTCAACTAGAGAGGTACTTTAAAGAAAAATGCAGCTGGGCGGTGGTGGCGCACGCCTTTAATCCCAGCACTCCGGAGGCAGAGTCAGGAAGATCTCTGTGAGTTAGAGGCCAGCCTAGGCTACAGAGTTCCAGGAAAGGTGCCAAGCTACACAGAGAAACCCTGTCTCCCAAAAAAAATTAGTAAAATAAAATAAAAAGAAAAATTCAGAATGCACCTTCCCAGTGTGAAGACTACCTGCAGCTCTGGATTGTAAAAGATGTATATTAAAATTATATCCTACAACAAAATGCACATTTTGTAGAGGGAGAGGAAAGAAAAGATTAAATCGAATCTTTCTGACAATTGTCTTAAATCACACCTTCCTGGCTGCTGTTGAAATTATACGCCACATCAGTTTGCGTTAAATCAAACCCAGCCTGGCAGGAAGATGGGCTGATGTCACTCGGAGTCAGTTTGGAGGTCGAGATGAAAAGAAAACACGCAGCTCCCCTGTGCCCACCTCCACAGCAGTAGGAAGGAGGCTCACCAGATGGGCAGCCTGACTCTGCACAACTCTCCCACCAGCCAAGGTCTCAGCAGCCCAGAGCATCATCAACACCGATTGCCACCTGCTGCAATGCCAAGTGGTTTCTACCAGACAAAGGCATGCACACACATGACGGCAACTTGCTGTCTGGCAGTGGTGGGTTGCACCAATGCCCCTGAGCCAGTCTCTCCCAACACAATGTCACTAGTGTTATTTGGTCTCCCTCGAATGTTAACATGACCATCTCAGGCTTGACAGACCTAGGATAACCCTAATGAGTTGCACCAAAATGGAGCTGAAGTCCCACATTCTAGGGGTCGAAGCCAGAAAACACATTCATTCTTGACTGTTCTTCTGTGCAAAACTTCAGGGAGGAAAGCACACAAATGAAGGGGAGAGATGCTGGGGAGATGACTCAGTCAGTGAAGTGCTTGCCATAAAAGCATGAGGCCCTGAGTTCAGATCCTCAGCACCCAGATACAAAGCCAGGCATGGCAGCCTATGTCTGGAGATCAGCGACCAGCCAGCCTAGCCAGATCCATGAGCTCCATGTTTAGTGAGAACCTGTCTCCAAAACAAATAAGATCAGGTGTAGTTGAGAAAGACACTAAACACTGGCCTCCAGCCTCCACACGCACATGCACCACACACACACACACACACACACACACACACACACACACACACACACACTGTGAACATATTTACATATTCCCTCTTGCTCCTCTCTCTCATACCCTCACACACACAAAGAGAGGAGGGAGAAAAAGGCATTAGGGAGATGGAATACAGAGCATGCTTCCCCCATGCTCACCCCTCGTGGCCAGGGCCAGATGCTTTCCTGCACCTTGATCAGTATAGCAGCCCTGCAATGGCAAAGAAACATTACCTTTATCCACACAGTTGGGAAAACTAAGACACAGCAGTAAAGAGACTTGCCGAGGTCACCAGAGGCATGGTGAATTTTCAGGCCCATTTGTGCTGATCTTGTCCGCCATGCTGAGGGACAGGGATTCCTTCTTCAAATAAGTGTGGTTTGAGTTACTGAGCTTCCCTCTCTGTGCCTTGCCTACTCCACTCCTCTAATCCCCTTGTTCTTCAAGTCCTATGTCCTCTGAGAAGTCCAGGCAGATGACTCGTTCTTCTAGAATACTGTACTTTATACACTCCTTATGGGAGTTAACTGCAAGAGATGTTGTTTGGTCTTCTTGACTTGACAATATGCTTTTCAAAGAAGAGGACCCTGTTGGACAGATTCTGCCATTGCCCACCACAATTGGCATAGTGCCATGCCAGCAGAGGCAGACTCCTGCTCATTAGGAAACAGCCAGAGAACAGCTCAGATTGATGCCATCACAAACGTGCCACTTCACTTAGCCCCTCCAGTTGCTCCTAGTCCTGGTGGCATTCCTTTCCCAGTAGTCTTTAAGGTTGCACAGCTCCCCACCCAGCCAGTCTGTCCTCATGCCCTCTTACCATCACCCTGCTCTGGCATTCTGGCCACCCCATTGCTGTGCAAACATACTAAGCATGTCCCTGCCACAGGGCCTTTTCACTGCTTTCTGTCTCCCCTGAACCTGTTCTTCCCTTGGACATGCACATGGCTCACATCTCACCTTCTTCAAGAGCATGCTGAGAGGAGAGCCATTGGCCACCATATTTAATGGCAACATCTTTATATTGCCCCACTGCCATGTCCTCACCTTTTCCTAGGTGCTTAATAAATGCTGTTGAATGGGAAAGACCCAAATCTGAGCATGTCACCTAAAGAGGGCTGGGGTGCATACCAGGGTATTATTGCACTTACAGCCAAATGCAGAACAACAGGAACTTGAGTGCGTACCTGTGATTTCTCCCACCTAGCTGCGGCTGTCCATCTGTTCCCATTCCCAAACCCCCCAAAAGATGGTGGCCTTGAGGACAGTCTCCCATGCCTGCTCTACATGGCATATGACTCTAAACATTGTAGTTCTTCCGTTCACTGGAAACTCTCTGGTAGGTCCAGCCATGCTTCCTAGCTCCTTTGTGGCTATCTAATGGTTTCCCAAGCCCTAAATCTAAAAGAATCCCAAAATAAAGCCATCATTTAAATGAGTGCAGGACACTGTCTAGACTGAATCCTCTCTCAAGAAAGAGAAACAATCAGCCTGTGGGTCTCCCTCTCCTTCAGAGTCTGGAGAACTGGCTAGTCCATACCTGCATGTCCAAGAAAGGAGGCTGTCATTGGGTCACTCAGTAGCCCAGCTCAGATCCTCAGCAGTCACAAGGACTCCCCTTCCCCTTCTGCCAAGTCATGTGCAGTCCTTTAGCCCAGAGAAAGCCATGACCCTCTCTTATCTCTTAATTAGCATCCGTGAAGCAAAGAGCAAGAGAGGCCCCTGGTCCCTTGTTGTGAGGCTTAATGGAGTCAGGGGGTCTCATCTTATATAGCTGATTGCCTTAGGACAAGTTAAGTATAACCATTGAGCCTTAATTTTCTATCTGTAAAATGGTGTAATGACCCCCACAGGCTTCCTTAGAGGTTCAAACAAGGTGGCAGTCAGTAAACATTTGATGTATAACAGGTGCTCAAAGACTCTCAAGTCCTTTCTCTCCCATGATTCTCCAGGAGTCCAGACCTGTTTTTATCGCCCTTCTTCACTGGTTCCATTCCAATTTTTGAGTCTTTTCTATTGACTTTCCATTTTGTTTCTCTTCTAATCTGAATCCCTGGATTCTTCCATGATAAAGGTCTGACCCAGATGTACAGTTGAAAGTCTGACTCCTGTAAATTCTCCTCCACATCTCTGTGCATGAGTGTGTGTGTGTGTGTGTGTGTGTGTGTGTGTGTGTGTGTGTGTATACATGTGTGCAGATTAAAGGTCAACCTTGAATGTCACTCCTGAGGTGCTGTCCACCTTCCTTTTTCTCTGCGAGACAGGGTCTCTCATTGGCCTGGAACTCACTAAGCAGGCTACACTGACTGACCAGTGAGCCCCAGTTCCCACCTGTCTCCACCCAGCGCTAGGATTATGCACCCACCACAACATCTGGTTTTCACATGGACTAGAGATCAAACACATGTCCTCATGCTTGCAAGGTACTTTACTAACTGAGCTATCTCCCAGTCTCTCCACACCCTCTTTTAGAAACTAAAGTAAATCAAATTGGAGGAGTAGCTTATCATTAAAATGAAACATAGACACTGAAGATGCCAGAATGTTCAAAGACACTCCTCCAAGCCCAAGAACAGGCAGGCAAGTCTGAGGCAGCCTCCTGCTCCTCCCTGCTTCCTGGCTTCCTCTTCCCCATCAGAGAAAGGCAGTGGTTAGTTAGACAAAGCCTGACCAGCAGCTGAAACCCTTTGAGGTAGGAACCACATAATCACCCAGCATCTGGGCTGCAATAAAGAGACACAGGACAACTCTACCTTGGAATGCCAACCACAGACCAGCTGAACGAATCTGTAACAGGAGATCAAAAAGGATCTTCCATGTGGATAACAGAAAATGTCACTGAGCAAACAGAAGAGATCAGTTCAATAAAGAAATGGAGTCACACCTGCAAGTCTACAGTGAGATTTTTGTTTACATTAACTTCCCAGCACATAACTCACAAGGTTATTAATACAGACTCCTACTGTTTGGAGCAAATAAACAGCTGTTGGTGTTTTGTGCCCAAACCACTTTATTAGGGCTTTCCTTTACTGCAGTTGTCTCTCCCTTTCCAAATCCTGAGAGGCACAGACAGCTAAAAACAGAGCACCAAGGCAAAGAGAAAAACAAGGAGAGAGAGGCGGGATGTGTGGGCAGGGAGATAGAGCTGGGCCTTCTGGGACCTTCGACATTGTCCTATAACTTTCAGACCAAGTCAGCATTTGAGGGCAGGGATGCAGGGTTATTGGAAAAGCTGGTTTTGCCCCAGTGTTGGGAACACATCACTGAGGCCATCCAACCACGTCCATTCAGGACTGGGAGTTTGCTTGGACTCCAACCCTAGGAAACAGGATTGTGTCAACACACAGGACAGCTCAATACTCAAAAACAATACTCAGCAAGCATGTTCAGCACATCATAGGGGGCAGAAACACATGGGTGGAACTTGGGTGAGTCCAGCTACAGATGGAACATTTCTTCTCCTACAAAGATAAATTCCCTGGGGTCCCACAGATAGGGGACACTTCACTCACACTTGCAAGGCTTCTCCCCCTACTCCATGCCACTCACTTCAGGATTTGACACAAGGACAAACCAAGCCACCTGTCTGCAAATTCTTGTCATTCTCTTACTTGAACCAAGGCCTCTGAGATTACCTTCATAGTGTCTGCTAAAATGATTTTCTCTTTCTGTTTTTGAAATGTCCTTCTTACTTTGTAAAAACTATAAATCTTGGGGACAGCCACCCTTCTTGGCTCTAACACCCATCAACTCTGTGACTTTGGACAAATTATTTCCATTAGGCAATTTTCAATTGCTATCACAGACAACATGAAGCTGGGCAATGTATAAGAAAAAAAGTTGGTTCTGAAAGTCCTAGGTCAGGTCTCATAGGTTCAGCCTCTGGGGGCTTTCAGCTACCACACAAAATGGCCAAAAGATCACAGTAGGAGCACTTGTGGGAGGAGGGAGCCGTCCTACAGAGAGGCGAAAAGCAAGAGCGGCTTGCTCACAGTCAAAAGTGTGAGTCTCTAAAAAAAAAAAGTGTGGGTTCTAAAAAAGCTCCAGGGCTCTCTTCCAAAGGTAATGCTGTCAATGAACTAATCATCTCCCACCAGGCTCTGCCTCTCTAATGGCTGCCAACCCACCACTCTGGGGACCAAGATTCCAATGCATAAATATCTGGGAGATACTCAAGTCCTTCCAAAACCAGGGACTTTTTAGGGTTCAGGTTTATCACCTCTGAATTAGATATCTAGTTGTTTCTCCATGCACCATTAAGGACAGCTTCATCTTCCAAAACCAAACTCACCACGCTGAAGCTGAGCACTGGGCAATGAAGGAGAACCCCCATCTCCAAGCTGTACACACACTGCAGTGATTCAGCTCCCACCGAATCTTCAGCCGTAACCATAGAGCCAGGAAAGCCACAAAAACAGTAACATTCACATAACCAGGACTTCTTCCTCTGAAAGTTCCAGTTGGCTGCACTCAGCAGAGTCCATAGAGTCCACAGACCCACAGAGAAGGTTCCAGAACAGCTGTTGCTCACAGTCACTGCCACAGCGTTCCTGACTTGGAAACAGTTGTGAGGTAATTTGCTATTAACAATAACTTAAGTAGCAAAGCTTAGGAATGATTAACTTTAACTCCACAAATTAAAGAGATTTCAAGGTTAACACACTCCCCGGCATACTAATGTGCTTCACTGAGTAGGAAAGAAAAAGGTGGGACGACCAAGAATGCACTGTCGGGACATGCCTAATCCTGGCATTGCCCTGGGGTGAGCGCCCTGCCTGTGAAGGCATGTGTGCAAGGAAATAGGAATGTGGGGAATCCTTATGTGCAGCCTTGCATTGCAAGTTGTAGCTGCACGTGACTCAAAGGCAAAGCGAGGTTTGAGAAGACAACATGTATATGGACTTGAGAACAATCAAGTCCCTAACAAATTGGAGATTAGCATAGAAAGATGGCCTGCCAATCACGGAATAGTACAGCCACCTGCAGCTCCAGTTCTCTGCCTCTGGTTCTATGTAGCAGATTCCCTGACATTTATAGACAACTAGGGTGACTGAGATGGTTCACCAGAAATCAGATGACCTGAGTTCAATCTCCAGGAGCCACAGAGTGGAAGGAAAGAACCAATTCCTATAAATTGTTGCTGGGCGGTAGTGGCACACGCCTTTAACCCCAGTTCTTGGGAGGCAGAGGCAGGGGGATCTCTGTGAGTTCAAGGCCAGCCTGGTCTACAAAGTGACACAGAGAAACTCTGTCTCAAAAATCCAAAGAAAATTTTAAAAATTTTAAAAATTTTAAAAAAATGTTCTCTGACCTCCATGTGCATAGCACAGTATATGCATGCCCATAGCCCCATCTCTCTCCAAAGCCCACGTGGCTGCTCTCTGGCTCCAGTTATCCCCCATACTCAGTAGGGTATCTCCCCAAAGCCTTCAAATGGTATCTCTTCAGTGTGCTTGTCCAGAGGAAAGCAAGTCTCTCCAGACTCTTGGATAAAACCCAAGCAAAAAAATGGACAAGAAACCCAAAGAGACCCTCCCACTCACAGCCACACAACAGCACCTCCAGCTTCTCAAAGAAGTGAGGTCAGAATCCTGCAGAACAGCAAGCGAGGTGCTCCTTGGGCTTGTGTGTGTGGCTTTGAATCTCACAAACATATCAGAAAATCTAACGTAACTTTAGTGGCTGGCACTGACCTTTAAGGCTGGACTGTGGCTTGTTTTGATTCTAAATTCTCCTTGAGATTCGCCACCAAACTGCTTATCAAGGGCAAACAGCGCTTTATGTCAAGTGAGCGGGAAAGAATGTGGAATTCATTTATTTTGCAGCCTATACACTTCTGTCTATAAAGGAAAAGTCCTTGGTCCCAGGGAGAAGCTGTATTCTTTGGCAAGGTCCTTCTGTTCCATAAAGATGTGGTCCTGGGCTATTAACAAAAGCAATTAGGCTCAACCCTGAGTCCTGCTGTTGACACCCTCAAGGCCTTGGTTTCTGTTATGGACAGAATTTTCAAATCAAAGCTCATTCCAAAAATTAGAGAGCTTTGCTGCTCCAACGACCACTTTCCCTCAAACAAGCTCCCAGCAGACATTGCACTCTCCTGCTAACAAACCCTGCCAGTTAAGGAGCAAAGGGGGACACCCAATAGCTACAGGATAAACATCCACACCAAGGACATCTCCTGGTTCTCTAGTACCCCCATCATCAACCCGATGTTGTGGATCTGAGACACACTAGTATGCACATGGCTTTCCTGATAAGATTGAGAAAATAAAGCAGAGTTGATGACTCGACCTCCCACAGGTGGGATGGGGCTGACTCTGAGGAGAAAGAGAATGGATTTAGAAATGAGTCATATAGGAAACTGGTCTCAACTGTGTTCAGAAGAACAGACAGACAGTATGAGACACTTCCAGGTCACCCTGGACTTGCTTATTCTCTCAAATGCTTCAGACTACCATCATCCCTCACAGAAACACATCTGTAGGACTTCTCTTTCTCTCCCACATGGCTTTCAGGCTTCTCTTTAAGAAGTGGAACCACAGCCAGGCAGTGGTGGTGTACGCCTTTAGTCCCAGCACTCGGAGACAGAGGCAGGCGGGTCTCTGGGAGTTCAAGGCCAGCCTGGTCTACAGAGTGAGTTCCAGGACAGTCAGAGCTGTTACACAGAGAATCTTGTCTCAAAAGGAGAAGAAGAAATGAAGAAGGAGGAGGAGGAGGAGGAGGAGGAGGAGGAGGAGGAGGAGGAACCTTTAAGAACTGAAGTAATTTACCAAACACAACATACAAACCATAAGGGGATGCCGGAGTTTATTGGGGGTTGGTGATGACATTTGACCCTGTTACTATTAATAAGGTCCCAAATTAAACCTCCTGGGAGTTTGCAGCTCCTGGAGACACAGGTGGAAAACCTCTGACCTAGGGTATCTATTTAAAACAAAGATTAGGGGCTGAATAAAATGAGGAGCTGAGTTCACATTGCAGTATCTACATAAAAGCAAGGCACGGTGGTACACAAATAACCCCAGTACAAGAGGCTCACTGGCCAGCCAATCTAGGCAAAACAGCAAAGTCCATGTTCAATGAGAGACCCTGTCTCAAAACATATAGTGAGCAAATAAGGAAGATTCTTGATGTAAACCTCCAGCTTCCCCTCACATGCACAGGTGATCAAACCTGCAGACTTGCATGCATATCACCTACACCAAACACAAATAAATTCAAAAATAAAACCAAAACATATGTGTATGTATGTATGCATGTATGTATATAATAGGTATAATATAGTCATCATGGGTATCTTATTAATTTATTAAGAAATCTATGAAAATTTGTAAAATACACAAACCATCAACACTGAGCCTCCAAGAGAAAAATTATTCCCACAACACAAAAACACACAGAGGGGTTCAAGGAGGGTATTAAGTTCTGCCATAACCAAAGGAGGACAAATAAAAGGACTCAACTGTCTTGACAGTAATTTCATTTGCCCAGAAAATGCTGAATGATAACACCAAATGCCAGCCCTCTGTGACCCCAGCACAGTACTGCATTGTCAGTGGCTGGGTGGAAAAGCTTTCCTTTTGAAAAATAATATTTCATAGAAAATGTTCCTACTCTGTCACTAGTAATCTCACTTCTGCAAATACATTTTTTTTTTTTCCGAGACAGCGTTTCTCTGTGTAGCTTTGCACCCTTCCTGGATCTCGCTCTGTAGACCAGGTTGGCCTCGAACTCACAAAGATCCGCCTGGCTCTGCCTCCCAAGTGCTGGGATTAAAGGCGTGCACCACTACCGCCCAGCCTGCAAATACATTTTTGAGAATAATTCAAAGAGGAAAAATAGGTGATGCAAAGACATTCGTTGTTTTTTTTTTTTCCCTAAGTGTATCCATTTCCTAACAAATGGCCAATAGTAGAGAAAGTCGATGAAAACGGTACATTGGCAGTAGAATACTATGCAGTCATTTAAAGTATTGGGGGACCTTTTCTTAAGCAATCCTCCACTCCACTCTGCAAATCTTCATGCTTCCTCTTTCCCCTGTGAAACATTTCCTCGATGCTCTTGTCCCTGTGTGGGACTCTCTCTAGTAGGTTGCACCTCCCTCTAACTATGGAGTTGCATGCTTTCCTCCTGTGCACTAGGTCTATTCCCAAGCACAGGAATACTCTGGAACTTGTTGCTGCAACTGCTTAATTTAATTACATGCGATGTAAACCCGTGAAGGCTGCTAAAAAGAAGAGAGTGGTGATCTCTAGAAAAATTAATGCCAATACTTTGGGAAGACTTCAGACAAGCTGGTCACTTAAATAGAGGTCAGCAAAAATCATTCCTAAAGATCAGGCAAAAAAAAAATCATAAAAATATCAGACAACTACACTGAGATTGCTTCCAAGTACCTTTCAGTCCCTAGGGAATTTTAAATAAAATGGAAGAAATCTGATTTTATCAACAGGATGGAATGATGCTGGGATGGGAGTGGTCTATGCATAGAGGAGAGCAGAGCATCTAACAGCAGACCCAAGGGTAGCATTTTTACTGACAGCTTCAAAAGCTACTAATGACTGTGCACTTTGAGTAGCAGTCAAAACATTGATGCCGTGTATAAAGTTCTTCCCTCTTCCTCTGTTGCTTGAGCTCATTGACTCACCTGAAGTTCCATCCATGCTGACAGCAGGAATTCTATTGTCCTTAGGAAACAAGTGGGGATCAGGAATGTCCCAGTTCCCCAAGGTCCCCAGTAACTCCACCCAGCCCCTGCCAGAGCAGCTTGAGACACCTCCGGTTGCCAAGAGATAAAGGTTGAAAGAATAAACTATGTAGCAAAGAGAAAGAAAAATCCTTCTTTAAAAAAGGCCAAAGAAAGAAGAAGGCACATATATATCAACAGTACTGTCTCCCTACATGTGAGCAAAACCAAAAGGAGGGCTTATAATTACAGAATGGTTCCTGGGGAAGAATGGATCCTGGGAAATTCCATACAGTCTTAAATTGTCCCTTGAACATTGGCACACTCTTAACAGATTCAAAAAGATACTAGGGTTGGGGATTTAGCTCAGTGGTAGAGCGCTTGCCTAGCAAGTGCAAGGCCCTGGGTTCAGTCCTCAGCTCCAGAAAAAAAAGAAAAAAAAAAAGATACTAACCAAAAAGAAAGAAAAGGCATTTTTGTTTGCGCTTGATATACAAAATCAAACATGAACCAGGACAGGGATGGCTCAGTTGGTAGAGTATTTGCCTAGCAGGGACAAGGCCTGAGTTTGATGCTCAGTACCACATAAACTGGGAATGGTGCCACACCTGTAACCCCAGCACTGGGGAGCTAGAGGTAAGAGCATGCAAGGTCCTCTTTGCCACTTAGCAAGTTCCAGGCCAGCTACATAGTGTGTTTGGGGCTATCCTGGACTATATGAGATACTATCTCAAAAAGGAAAAGAGAAAGGGATGAGGAGGAGAAAGAACAATTTCTCTTCCCAAGTTCTCTCACATGGGCTTCCTCTAACATCGATCCATCTGACCATCTCAAACAAGGTGTAAGGTTCTGAGTTGGAGCCTGTACTAGGAACTACTTGATGTTTTAAACCCAACAGGACACATATTTTAAAGTCTTAAGTTAACCACCCTGTCATTTAACATCTACTTGGTTAAAAAAAATAATGTTCAAAAAATACAATTTACATTCCCAAGGGATTCTCACACACCATCTAATTAAATCATTCAATCAGAAAACAAATTAAAATGAAATATCACTTCGGTCCCCAAGAGGAAAATCAACTTTTCAGTCATGACTAGAACAGACCTCTAGGGTGCCGCTCCAAAGCCTCTTCTAATTGCAAGTCCTCAGAACATCCTGCCGAACACTCCGTGACATTTGCAACTTCCTGGACAGCTCTCCTTCCAAAGAGAAGAGGCGCCTGGGCGATACTCTGAAGCAAAGATTGTCCTTTGGAAACTGGCAGTGCCCCTACTCATGACTAACTAGGGTGCTGGGCATCAGTTCAGGGCAGTCATTCATCTCTCCAGACTGTCTGCCTCTCTTCCACCTGCCAGGATCTACCCAAAGAGTCAGCAAACTTCCGTTAAGGGAATGTGACCTCTGCCTTCTTCAGGAAACCAACCAAAACCCAGATCTGCCCTAGAGTATCAATGGAAAGCATCTTCATGTTGGGAACACTCCTGACCCCACCATCCCTCCACGATCCTTAGATGGCCTTTCACTAGGATACATCCATTCCCACCACTGTCAACCAATACCAGGCAGCACTCTTCCATGGTGAGCCTCTGGCCATCTTAACGAGCAGTATATTATATAGTTAAGATCACAGACTGACACCTTCTTAGCCTGCAAAAACAACAACCAAAATAAACACTAAGAAGAACCCAAATATGGTGGCACCCATCTGTGATGCCTGCTGAGACGGAAGGGTCTTAAGTTCAAAGCCAACCTTACATGACTATATGTTAAGACCTCTTCTCACAGTGAAACAGAACTGAGACCCTGAAGCCACTATCTGAGTTCAAATCTCTGAGCTACTGTGTAACCAAGTGTGACCCTGGACCTGTGGGTCTAACAACCTCTCCAGACCTCCATTTCCACATCTGTAAGATGGAGCTAATACCACCAATCTCACAAGGATCTAAGGGTAAGTCAGCTTACACAAAGCTCTGAGAACAAGGCACAGCACATAACAGAACTAGAGTTCTAGGCTATTCTAGTTATCAGCTCCCCACCCCCAACCTGCACCCCCATCCTCAGCTCTGTGATGTACCAAGGATTATTCAGAAGGCTGTCCTGATGCAAAACTTAGACAATGGGTCTATGGAAACAACCCACATCCTTAAGGGCAAGAATGATCTCACAGACTTTACAGGCCTTACCTTTGAGTCCTAAATCCAAGTACAGAGACTGCTCTGGAACCCTGGAGGGAATTGTCAACATCACCACACTACTACAGCACAAGCAACCAGCTAGCCTCCTCCGCCATCTGTCTGCTTCATGTCTAGCCTTTCACAAGTCACTCCTCTACCTGCTGTGGGCAGTGGCTTTGGCCTTGTCATTTCCTACTGCCCAAAGGACACCTGGACCAGTCTCTAAAGAGGCTTCTTTAAAAAAAAAAAAAACTCCCCCGGTTTATCAGGTAAATATTGAGAGGTTCTAAGGTTTCCTGGTTTAAAAAAAAAAATTACAAGTGGTTTTTGTTTTATTCATCTTCCAGAATGGTTTTCATGTGGAGCCTTGTAAATCATGTGACATGGTCCATATTCAACATGATAGGGGTCTGCTCAGTGCTGAGCTCATGGTTTCGTGAAATCCTTGAAATTATTCCTGAAGCAACCCTTTGCTCACTTCTTCCCTAACCAGATAGAAAAGAACAGGAGAATCATTTTGAACACATACACATAGAGATTATGTGAATGAAAATCTCTCAGACTACGTGTACAAATTGGAAATGTCAGAGCAAGGCACAGCCTTGAGTCTGTCTCCCAGAACATATCAAGGCTGTATTTCTATTGCTAACTAATGTCAATTCTGACCCAAGGCACAGAAACCAACAAGTAAGAAATGGCAGCAACAGGCACTATGGCAAAGACAGTCTGGTCTGTCAGATCAATGCTTGGGTGAGGCTGAGGGGGGTCTGAAGTAAGAGCAGTCAACGGCCCCTCTTCTAGGGGGCCTCAAATCAAGTGCTTGCTTTTGTCAGTTAGGAAGCACAACCAAGGTGTGTGTGTGGGGGTCACCTTTCTGCCCTCATCTGAACCTGGTGGAGCCTTCCCAGGGAAGGAGCCAATCTGGCCTTGTGGGAGGGACACCAGATCAAGAGTAGTCCCTACCTTGGTAAACAAGAGAACCTGCAGCTCAGATGCTGCCAGAGTCTACCAGATACCCAGGGGACTGTCACGTTTACAAGTAAGCCAGCTAGGCCGGGCCAGCAGTTAAGAAGCCCTCTTATCTAGGAAAGCTGGGGATACCTGAAGAGGACAGGGAGAATCCAGATTGCTAGCCCGAGTGAGCACACCTTACTCCAGGTGCCCTGAGCTCCATCAGTTCCCTTTGGCACTCATACTACCTGGGTCACATCAGGAGAGTCCTTTATAACCCACTTCCTCTTTGAACCTAGCCATTGCAGCCTTGGATTTCAAACCCACTTCCTGTGGGTCTGTCTACTCTGCCATGACTGATTCCTGGGCAGGGAGTGTAGCTGCCTTACAAATTGGCCCTCACTGGGACCCAGAAGGCTCTGAAGGAAAGCCACAGACTCGGTGGGTTCTCTAGGGTCCCAAACAGAAGCACCACCTCAGTGGACTAAGCTTCTTCCTGGGTTTGACACCTGCTTGTAGGGAAGGGTCCTGGACCTGCAGGTGTGCTATAGCTAAGGAGGGTTTTCCACTTAAGATGCCTCCCCTGCAGTCCCAGCACTGCTGGGGCTGAAGCTGAGGCTGGGGCCAATACCCGGGTAATGTAATCTTTCTAGTCTGGGTTTGTCCTGAAGCTTGCTGCTTCTTAAAGCCCACAGTTAGGGTCATGCAGGGCATCTTTCCTGTCCCTTAGAGCGGCCAAATGAGCTCCTTTGCCCTTGTACTCTCTCTTGGGTACACAAACATCCACAGTCAGACACACTCCCGGACTAGTGTGTGATCCTGCGATCCCGGGAAGAAGCAGATGGAGGCAAACACAAATTGGACACGTGTGTAGCACGTCCCCATACCGACAGCAAGCTACACACACACACACACACACACACACACACACACACACACACACACACACACGCATATGCGTGCACACGTGTGCCCAAGGAAGACTCGCAGAGCTTCACACACAGAAGACCCAGGACACCAGTCCTTGCAGTCCCTCCAGCCACGCAGCTGCCACCCCAAAGCCCTCCCTGCAGTCACTGGCCTGATACGCATTGGCCTCAATGCATCCCACAAGCAGAGCACTAGGCACTCCCTGGCCGTGCGCGTGGCTCAAGTTTCCCAGGGCTCGTGTACCTTGGATGTGTTGTTTGATGACATTCTCCAAGTGGTCCAGCCGCTCGATAATTTTCAGGGTGTCCCCTTTATCTTCCTCAAGCTTCTTGTCGGGCGCTGGCTCCTGCCCCCGCACATACACGCTGGCGATGTAGTTGGTAACCCAGCCCACGTACAGCAGGCAGATGATGTTGGTCATACCGCTCAGGATCACGCAAGTGGACACCAAAGTTTTGGTCTTCCTGGTACACACCATTCTGGGGTCCCTCCTCCATATAGAGCTCCCGGGGCCCCTCCTTGCTGCGCGCCCCAAACTCCCCCGCGCTCACACCCCTTGGTACGCCTGGGGCCTCTGGTGCGCCCGCACCCAAGTCTTGAGTCTCTCCAAAGGCGGGTCCCCTGACAGTGCGAGCCGCGGTGCCCAAGTTTGCAGCTCCCGCCGCTGGCCACCCTAAGAAAGAGCTCCACAAAGGAAACGAGGTGGGTTTGTTTGTTGGTGGTGGTGTTTTTTCCCCCCAAATTCAAAATCCCCTAGTCTTTCCCTAGGCAGTCAGGGGTGGCCGGCAGTGGCGCGATGCGACCTGCAGTTCTGGGAAACTTTGTCACTGGCAGGGCCCGCTGCCGCGCTGCTTCCCATCTCCAGCGCCCGCTGCCTGGGAGATGCCACCAGCCCGCGTCGCTCGCTGCTCAGGAGAACCGAGGCTGTGGCAGCGACCCAAGGAGCGAAGCAGCACGGCCCGGCCCCCTCCGAGCGACAAGCGCCGCCACCAATCGCGCTCCGGCTCTGGAGAGGGGCCGGGGCTGGGCGGCTGCGGACCAACGAGTAGGGGCCAGGGGGCGGAGCCCCGCCCGGCGCCCCACCTGCTGGCCACCAGCTTTCGTCCCGGACGCGCCTGAGCTTCCCGGCTCTCAGACCACCCAGACCCCGGCTCCTTCAGGCCACCAACCGCCAGTCCCCGGCCCAGGCCCGTGGAGTCCGCCCCTAGGGGAATTCCGGCTATCTTGCTTGCAAAGGATCCCAAGCTTGGGGGGGGGGGGGGGTGGGGGTGTCAATACGATGCTTGTGTCCCTTCACCTGCCTCAGCTGAGGGCATTCTGCTGCTTTCCCACCTAAAAACTGAGTCCTTACCCCGCCCCCCGTCGTTTGTTGTTGTTGTTGTTTTGTCTGTCTGTTTGTTTGTTTGTTTAATAATCGAGATGCAGACCATGAAGAGGCCAAGCCTTATAATGTCCACTCCTGATTCACTTGCGCCTTCACCCTGCCCCTGCCCTCTGCTGGTCTCCAGGGAGTCACCAAACACCTCCCGAAAATCTCTAGGAGAGACACTAGTGAACTGTGAAAATGTCTCTAAGGCATAGTTGCTCCAAGATTGTTTAAGTCTGTGCAGTTCCCACGACGTGGTCGCGTCCTACAAGCCTTTACTGTTTGTGGAGCCCACCACATCCCACGTACAGGGGAACCTTATATGTAGTGATTGGGCAGGAGGGAGGATGCCATTCTCCCTGACCTGTAGAGTTCCCACACATACAGTCCTCATGGCTATGCTACGCGGAGGGCAGCAGAGCTTTGGGGGAGAGGGTAGGAACTCACAGCAGAGGCCCCACTATGTTTCCTAGTGGAGCAAGCGCTCCTTCATTTCACCCCATCTTAAACCGCTCACTTCTCAGAATTCTTTAAACAAAGTCTTTCTATAACAGATTTCCTTACCTTCTCTCCAAGTTGTGTTTTCTGGCCGGGAAAGAAGCTTGAAGATGGGGCCACCCTGTGGGCCAGCACTCCAATGAGCCATGGTGATATACCAGGCAGTTCACATACCAGGATTCTGAATTCAATGACCTTGTCTTAGAAAAGAGGAAGCCCAAAACCAGACATGTTATGGCCCTTTAATACTACAGACATAAGGTCCCCAAAGATGCTGAGAAAGTGGAAAACCTCCAAGGCTCTGAAAGGAGGTCTCTCCTCCCCAGCTGGAAAACAGGCTGGAGCTGGAGTAGGGAAAGAAGACTGGTGTGAATATATGGGGCACATTCAGTTTCTAAAAGTACCATCTGCTGTCTACACAGACAAGGGAGAAAAACCATCTCTTGTTCTCCATTCACAGAAGAAGGGTTCTCCATTCACAGCCCTAGAAGCTGCCTATGGGCTGCCTGGACTTCCAAACCATAGCTTTGAGCACAGCTGGTGGCTAAAAGTAATCCTGGGTTCAACAGGAGTCCTTGAAGTTCAGCTCTCACAAGATCTTCCTAAATGGTCACCAAAATACACCTGGAGGAGACGAACCCCATTTTGCATGTTCTTATTGGCAAAGCTCCAAGACAAAGAGGTAGAGGAGCATTTCAGGAAAGAAACGATGTGGAATGTATGGCTTTGGGGCAGTTGATGCTCTAAGATAGTATGACTACAAAGAGTGTGAAAAAAAAAAAGAACAATCAAACAACCACCAACAACAAAAACATGGAAGAAAATGTAGAATGGACTCTGGTCTCTAAAAAGCTGCCAGTAGCCACCGAGCCTCTGGATTCAATCCTGCTCCACTGTGTATTATTACATGAGCTTGAGCAAGATTCAAAGCACCAACAGGACCATTTCCCTCACATATCAAATATAACAATACCTTCTTGCTTATGAGTATAAAATGAGAGAACATACCACAGGGCATTAGGACAGAACACACAGTGGGTACCAAGGCTCATGTGGGCATCCTTCCAGGATGTGGTTCTTCTTTCCCAGGTCCAAGAACACAACCTTGCTGTTTAGCAAACCTTCCTTTTTCTACTGACCACTATCAGTTCTTCTCCCCTGCTGGAAGCTATAGGATCTAAGCTGTGGGCAACTAGTTTATCCCTTAGCTAGCTAAGTTCCACCTCACTGGCTTTCTACTTATAATGTCCCATCTTCACCATCAGCAGCTCAGCAATCATCACAGGTTGATAGGATTTTCCAGGAGGAGGGCTCATTTCCCTCAGGCCTTATTACCCCACAAAGCCTCAGGCTCCAGCTCAAGATCCCAAAGCCTTGGTTAGAAACAAAGGAAATGGAAGAGGTGTTATGTAGACTTTATTTACCACTCTCTTCAGAACCACAAGATCAGAGGGTCTAAGTGTCTTTGCAAGCTCCCTTTATAATGGGTCCTTGGTAGAGATTCATATCTTTGGCCCTCAGTTCAATTATATTCAACCCAACAGGAACTCACCAAGTTCCTGACATTTTGAGAAATGACCAGTTGCCCGGGACACTTGCCCAGTTTGTTCCAGACCTGTGGCTTCAATGTAGGTTTCACAGTCTCAATAGGGGCCTCTTTTGTGAGCTGGAGAGTTGCTCAATTGAGAAGGTTTGTGACTCTCCATTTATGTCTCTCATCTAAGCCCCAAGTGTCTCCTCACTAAATCCTGCGTGGGGGTTCATTATCAGGCCCCTGGTGCTTATCAGAACCGAAGACTCCCTCCATAGTGGATGCGGGCAGAGACGGACACAAAGTGCTGCTTATCTGAATAAGTGAAGTGTGTCCTTCCACTCCAGCCACTAGAGGTAACAACACACACAGGGGGCTGGAGATCCTTGTGGCTCTGCCCTGTATAGACTGAATGTCACCCTCATCATACACTGGGGAGGCTGCTGCTCCCCTAATGTGACCTGAAAGCAGCCTCTGTGTGGTGGTGGTGGGGGGGGTGGGGGTTGTATTTTGTTTATGAGACAGAATCTCACTACATAGCTCTGGCTAACCTAAAACTCTCTAATGTAAACAAGGCTAGCCTTGAGCCCATAAAGATCCACCTGCCTCTGCCTCTGCCTCTGCCTCTCACATCTTAAAGACGTGCACCACTATGTTTCATAGAATTTCTTATCCACATGTCCAGACACACTGCTCTGCCACCAATGCTAAGCCTTCTTCAAAATGTCTTTGATATCACAATTAGGAAAAGTGAATCTTGGAGTTCAGCCACCAATCCCTTACATTCTGGGCAGGAATCTACTCCTCGGAGAGGACTGACAGTGGCCACCTGTCCCCACCAGATGGCAGCACTGTGTAAAACCACTGGGCCAGAGGTGCCAAGAGAATATGGGGACTTAACCGGAAAAATGGGCCCTGGTGGTGGAAGGCCTCACTCAGCCTTGGGCTGGCTTTATGGGAAGCAGGGTGACAGGTACTTAAGGGAATAGAGACTGCTGAGTTGCAAGCAAAGATAGATACTCGATTCAGAAACAAAAGCTACAGAGGCCCATGAATGGATGCTATGAAGCCATAGTCCTAAAATGTGACCGACAGAATAAAAACATCCTGCTGAGAGTGGGAAGAGGAAATAGAAAGGTTTGTTTGGTGTCTCCCTCAGGCCGGGCCTAAGATTTCACATACTGATCTTGAACATAGATGAGGAAGCCAGACCCAAATTCTGTCATTTATTCACTGTGGGACCTCAGTTAACTATTTTATGCCTCAAGTTCCTTCTGCAAAATGGGATAACAGTGACATCACCTACATCATGGGGAATATTATGAGAATTTAGTTTATATGAAGAGCACTGGTGGCGTTATCTATTGGATACTACTGCTCTTTCTGAGTGTCCAAATGTCACCCAGAGCAGCTTTCCTCTGAGAGCAAGGGCCAAGATATCCTGACCAAAGGAGCCCCTCATTCCTCTGTCACCTTCCCAAAGGACCTGGAGTAACTCCTAGATGCACTCCAGTACAGATTCTGCAGGAACCCTGTGACTAGGTCATGTGATAGTATATCCCTTGCACATCAATGTTGGGTATCCACAAAGACTCATAGACTACATCCTCTTAATGGAGGAGGCTAGCCAAGAAGCAGCTGTAGTATGGTAGGATAAGCTCTTAGCTGATGTCTAAATATGAAAAAGAGAGGCGCAAACAGATGATGGAGACAGCAACTTCATCCCACTCCCACCCCCTAACAAGTGGTCTGGTGGATTCTGCCATTCAACTACTAGACAGCTCTTCTAGATAGTCTCTTCCTCCCTGAAGGAAAATGTTTACATGTTCCTATAACAAAGGAGCACTATCCAGAATATATAAAGAATGTATAAAAAACAATCCAATGGAGGGTAAAACTATCCAAATTGGGGGGAAAATGGGCAAAAAACATAAGCAAACAATGAAAGAGAAAATGCCAACAGCCAAGAAACATATGAAAGGATGATTAAGCTTGCTAGGAATTAGAAACATTTTTCTAGCTACAGTTGCCATAGTTCCTCTATTGGGTTGATTTTAAAATATAATATTGTAATTCAAAGTATTAACAAGAGTATGTGGGAAGTAAGTACTCATAAATATTCCAGTGAGAATGTAATCAGAACGGCTACTTGGGATGTAAGGCTGATGATGCACAAGACCTTTTGACTGTGCACTCAGAGAGAGAGTGGTCCCTGGACCAGTCACATCAGTGACAACAAATGTAGAATGTCAGCTCCATCACACATCTACTCAGTCAGAATCTGCATGTCAACACTGCCCCCAAATGCTTCATATACATCCTCTGAGAAGCCCAACACAAGAGATGGAACCCATGGTTATCTTGAAGAAGGGTCTCTGGGCCTGTTGACTCAGGCTTGCAATCCCAGCTCCTTGAAAGGCTGAAGCAGGAGGACCCAACACTTGCCTGGACTATAGACTAAGTTCAGGACCAGCCTGAACCCTGATGGGAGGTTGGGTTAGGGCTAGAGACATAGCTCAATAGTAGAGATGTCTACCAAGATCTGCAGAACTTCTCATGTTCATCTATTTATTCTTTTACTCTGTGTGTGTGTGTGTGTGTGTGTGTGTGTGTGTGTGTGTGTGTGTGTGTGTGTTGTATGCAGGTACCTGTGGGGACCAGAAGAATGGGGCAAAAAGAGCCCCTGGAGCTAGAGGTATAAGAGTTGTGAGCTGTCTCACATCTATGCTGGAAACTGAATTTGGGCCCTCGACAAGTGCAGCAAGTGCTCTTAATCACTGAGCCCTCTCTCCAGCCCACACTCTGAGAACAGTTATATGGTCATGTTTATCAATGTGGTATCTTCACAGTGTTCACACACATGAACGCCACAGACCTGGTTTTGAATTCCGCTCCTGCCATGTGCTAGTTCTGGGAATGTGTATGGGTAATTTATGACTCATATCCCAACTTCCTCACCTGGAAGATATCATATCCACCTCACGGAATTGTCTTGAAGATGATGTAAATGAATATGTGTAACGCTTAGCACTCAGTCGTACTAAGTATTCAATCCATGTTAGTTCAGATCGTGCTCAGTGTTTTTATTTAATAATGAATGATGATAATTCACTCCCAGTCCATAATTATATATATTATATAACATATGCATGCAACCCAGGAACTAAATGTATACATCTAGATGTTTTATTATATAAAAATGATGCATAGAAATTTTTCTATGCTGTTGCTATAAGTAAAAATGAATCGAGTTAATCCACAAGGTCTGGCTGTGCCTCATTAGGCTACCCAGATCTGCAGGTAGGGATACTGGTGAGGCCCTGTCCACATGGGTCTTCTCTTGACCTTCATAGTAACTCCATAAAGTAAGTGCTCTCTCTCTCACTTTATGAATGAGAGAATTGTATCAGATGCCAAGCATTCAAGAGTAAACATAGTAGAGGCTCCAACTCTGAGCCTAGAGCTCATTTTTCTGAAGAGACAGTTTATGGGCAACTGTCTCCCATGAGGGGATCAATGATCAGACTTAAAAGCGACAGACACTGGAAGTATTGCATCAACAAAAAAGACTAGAAATGAGAAAGTGCCCAAGCCCTACTTTGACATTGTGTCCTAAACAAGGAAGAGAGATGTGACACATACACTCTTTCAAAAGTAACAATCTGGTTGGGAATGACATTTCTAGAGTCCCTATATACAGACAGTACCAGAGACCTCAGAGCAAGCAAAAGTACCCCAGGAACACCCTGGTATGAAACCCAGAAAGGCAGGAAGAGCCTGAGCTAAACCATGGAATCCTCTATTTTAGAAAATACCTGGTAGCTACTAGATGGGCAAAAGGTCAGGAGGTCCCTTCAGCTCTACTCTGCCTAGATCTCTCATTCTCATCCTCAGAGAAGTAGCAGGAGACCCTCTGAGGAATTGCAGGTGCCTGCCAGACACGAGGAGCAGTGACCTTTTCCATACTGGTACACAGCAGTCTGGGACATCATCAGCCCACAGGCAAGCTCTGGGCTGTATTGTCAGCCAGATGGTGAATAAAATATTCAACAGTCCCACCAACTTCTCTCAACAGTGAGGTGACTGGCTTGCTCAGAACAGAGTGATTTCAGTGGGAAGCCCAAATTGCAAGTGGCAAGAAACAGCTGGGAGGTAAGCCTGCAATCTGCTTCTCCTGACAGAGCTGAGCCAGAGCTTGGGGCAGCTTGGGTTTACAGCACGCTGAGATCCTGTCCTCAAGAGATGTGGAATATGCCATCAAAGGATTTTCAGAATTCTTTGCAAGAATTCTTTCCAAGACAAATGGCAGATGCACAAAAGTACAAAGTACTCAGAAGAATGAGTCCAGGTAAAATCGCCTCACCAGGTGCCTATGGATACTCAAATGAAGCAGGACAGATTTACAGAAAGCACCAAAATTATTTTCCTGGCAAAGCCTGAACCCAGAATGGCAGGTACTCACTCACCCAATGTCCACAGACTTCCCCCGTAAATATCATGAGGGGCCTGATAGACTCCAGAATACAATTAAGACCCTATGCTCTCAAGTAGTTGGACAGACAGGGTGAAGTCCTTGGGCCCCTACCCCAAACATCTTGCAGGATGCCCACCAGATATTGAAGAGGGAGGCCCACCATGTTAAGTGTGTGCTCATTAGAAAGGCTAATTCTTGTCTCACTTACATTCTTACTTATCAGCTTGTATTCTAAAACCAAAACACAATGCAGATTTATTTGTTTTTCAATAAATTATCAAAAATACCTGACTTCTTACTTACTCTTCAGCATTGCAATCATCTCCAGAATATTTCTAAACAATGCAGCCAATTGTCACAATGCAGTTAGTCTAATGGTGTTTCTCAGGCTTCTTCTTCATTTTTCATCTATCTTGAACCTTGCTGTCTTCCCCTTCTGTGCTCTACCATCCTGTTCTCACTGCTGAGACACTGTTCTTCCCATTATCCTCCTCTACATGGCCATTAATCATTGCTGTTCCCAGGATCCCTTCTAAGTCTTGCTCCTCTCCCTCAATTCTCTCCAGTCCTAGTCCATTCCATTCACAAACCTTCAACTACTTCTAATCAAATGCACATGAGCTCTGCCAGGTCTCTTCTCCTAGCTATAAGCTATACACCCAGCAGCCTGCTGACATCCCTTTTTAAACAAAACAAAAGCATCCAGAATTCAAATGGAAAAACAAGCTCATGAGTTCCCCTTTTTCCCTTGTCTCCAAATTGGGTCCTTTTCAGTGTTTCCTAACTCAACAAATAACCAGCATTCATGCAAAAACCCTTGACAGTTCCCTGTCCTTTGTTCCTTATGCCATTATGACCAAGTCATGTTGGCTGTAACTACCAATTATGCATGTCACAAAACCACCCACATGTCTGCTATCCCCAACTCTCCCTTCATCTCTCACCTGGGAGACAGTGATAAATCTGAGTTTAGTTTTGTTCAAAACAATAGCATCAGCACCTATCACAGTACTGAATAAATATCTAATAAGTTGATAAATAATATTTTACTCTATGTGTTATTGTTAGTATGAGAGACCCTGTATATCACAAAAATCCTGTGATAATTAAAGCTAAATCTTTTGTTTCATTTCCCCCAACTAATTTGGGTAATAATCTTCCCCCAAATACTTAAAATATATAAAATCAAACCATCATTAGTCTCAGGTTATATGATTATACATGTAGAAAACTAAGTATCAGTTTATTATAATTAATAAAGTATTTTGACACATTTCTGAATGTACTATTAATAAACAAAAAACTTACATTACAAAAATAATTTGAACACAATGAAAAAAATTAGACTTATCCTAGCAAAATATACTTGATACTCAAGCTCTCTGAAGTTAAACAGGAGAGGTCACAACTCTCTGGCTCTATTCCAATGACATCCCAGGACTCCAGTGGACATAGCACTCACTTCCTTCCAAACATTATTTTCCTAACTGGCCCCTCACATAGTGTCTAAGGGTCTTGGTAAGTCAGTGGAGGCAGGTAATATGAGAAGGTTTGAGGCACTGTAAGTCAATCTAACCCCTCATGGAGTCAAGGCCCATGGTGCCTTCCCAACTTACAGAGTATTTTTTTCCCTTGCTTTAGCCTTCTGAGCCATCACCAAATAATATAAATATTTTATTAAAAAAAACTTTTATTACACTAACTATAACTACAATTAAAAAACATATAGTGCCTGAAATAGAAGTTACTTGGTCATCTTCTGCCTTGATCCAGTTCTCTGGTGTACTTCTCACCACTGGAGAGAAAAGACTAAGGCAAACAGATATGGCATAGGGCTGGCAGGCAAACCTGCTGGCCATGAAAGGTCAGACATCTTGGTTCAGGAATGATAAATGGCACATGGTGCATGCATGTCTAAGAACGGAAGTGCTGAGGTCACCAGTCCAAGATGTGAATCACTGACCTAGCTCCTCCCAGGCCAGGGAGCCTCCTACATCAGGCTGCAGCCACAGGAAAAATGAGTTCAGGTGAGGGGCCTGAGACACATTCAAGTTTATTAATCCTGTGAATTCAGGCAATTACCAGTTGATCTCATCCCTGCTTCCTGGAGGAAACTCTCTAGCCTCTAGTATTTTTCTAAACTCCAAAAGACTACAGTGGATCAGGAAACATTTCTGTTTTGAGAATTTTCTCTCAAGTTGGGAAGTGGGTATGACTAAGTAATGTTTACCCTTCCTCCTGATGTCTCCAGAACTCAGAGTTCAATTCTATCACTGATCACCATGAGGAACCAGAGTTTATTATTACCTACACAGTATGGGTAAGGGGCTATGGGCAGGAATATGGGTGACCCAAAAGCAGCTGTTACAGTCAAGAGAGTTACAACCATGCACATAAGGCCAAGTGAGAGTCCTTTATCAAAACCAGCAACTGACAGCAAGCTCCTGCCACAAAAAAAAAAAAATTCTGCCCACTGAAGCTCAGGGATATAAAATTTATAAAATCAAAGCCCCCAAACCCACAATGATGTCATTGTCAGGTATAGATCAGGGGAACCTTGTAACACTTGTTTTGGTTATACATCCAGCTGGTATTTGGGTTATACATCTGGGCTATGGTCAGTTTCTAAATGTGTTGTCAAGGCAGACATGACTGTTCGGGATGTTGAGTGCTGAAAAGTTCCTACATAGACACAAAATCCTGTTAGAATACGATCAGGACAAGATGGTGTTAGTCACTTCCCAGCCATATTGGAAAATCTGCACCTAGTATGTGTGATGGCTTCCCCACAGCTGCACATCTGGAGACCTTTCTCTTAGTCCTCCCCAGCTTTACCAGGCCCTGTGTCAAATACATGTGTCTGGAAAAAAGAGCTGGGTGCTCAGGTGAAGGTCCAAAGGCTCTCCCCATGCCCTCTGTCTATGTGGGAATGCCAGCAGTCAATAAGGCCAGCTGTGAGGATCTTTTGCAAGCAGGCAGAGCTGGTTTTATGAAGATGGAGATTGTTCTGCTTAGAGAACAGAGCTGTATAATCCCTACCCTGCTTCTCATATTTTTAGCACCTTTTTTCCCATGGACCTTTCCTTACAATCAAGCTGTCACTTCCTGCAGTGGCTGGTTTTTCCCTCAATACCTTATGTACTTTCAGATCTGTTGCTCAATCGTTTTTCTTAATTTGCTATAAATTGGGCAAACAAACAACTGAATTATTAGAGTTGGTTGTAAATGAGGATGAATAAGAAGAAAAAAAAAACGAACAAGAGGCAGGGAGGCTCTCTTTTGGATAACGTATCTGAAGGTTTGACACATTTATTGGTTCACTTGTTTCCAGCCTTTCACATCCTCTCTGTCCCAGAGGCTTGCTCTTCCCATCACTTCCTGCAGAGCAGCCACGCTGATCTTTTTCAAATGCAGAGCTGACTCACACATCCTCCACTCTAGCCCTTCTAGGAGCCTCCAGCAGCTTCCTAGCACCCCTCCCTCAGAGAAGTCCAGCCTCTAAAGCCCTGCCTGGTCCAGCCCCTCCATCCCCCCAGCGCATCCAGGTCCTTGTTCAGCTCCATCCCCTGCTCCATTGTGTCTGTCAGTTCAGCTCCCTGGGTCACTTTAGTTCCTCTGAATAGCCTCCATGGGGGCCAGGGAGAGGGCTCAGGGAGATAGCTCAGAGCACCCGCTGTTCATTCTTCAGGACAGGAGTGTTTTGGCTCACAAATACCTGTAATTCCAGCCAAGGGAACTGAAACCCTCTCCTGGCCTCTGACTACAGGGTTGCACCCCCACTGGCCCATGGCTCACTTCCCTAGGCAATCGCCCAAATCTTAACAGCAATGAAACAGGACAGAACAGTAGCTCCAGTATCTGCAGGCTGGATTTCCTTGAACAAATTACTTGGTTTCTCTGACCCTTGATGACTTCATCTGTAAAATGGAGATGTTTATTTCACCTACCTCAACAATGTGACAAAGACTAAGATATGGTCAGGCGGTGGTGGCACATGCCTTTAATCCCAGCACTCGAGAGGCAGAGCCAGGCGGATCTCTGTGAGTTCGAGGCCAACCTGGGCTACCAAGTAAGTTCCAGGAAAGGCACAAAGCTACACAGAGAAACCATGTCTCGAAAAACAAAACAAAAACAAAAACAAAAACAAACAAAAAAAAAGACTAAGATATGTGTAGAGCACCTAGCATGTCACACGTGAACAATCTGGTTTGAAACCTAAGACCAGTATGACCAGGGCTCTCTCTGTGTTCATTGCAGGATCTGGACCCCATAGCTGTTCAAGTTCATGTCCAATAATTCAGGATGAGTCAGTGCATGCTTGTCAAGATTCAATCAGAGAATCTACATGGCTGCCATGCTCCACCTCAGCAGGCTGTCACACCTTTATTTGGCACCCTTCATTCTGTGAATAAACAGGCCTCCTCTCTGGTTCCACCTTAACAGTTTATCTGGAGGGATTCCTTCACATGCATCATCCTTAATCAAATACTCCATCCACATCCAAACCCACATCTTCTGTCCTCCTACAGGCTTCCCTGGACCTACTGGTTCACCAGCTCCTTCCTGGTCCTTCTTCTCCTCTAGCTCATATGAAACTCTTGCCCTGCTTCTCCTTTTGTGCCCATGCCCTCCCTACCCTTAGTCAGACCCAGCCCACCCTCAGCCAGCTTTCTGCCTCCCTCTCCTCCCAAAGAGTCATTCTTTTTGATAATGTTCTCCCCAAAAATTACATCTTCACAGTGTTTACCTCCCAGTTCTCAAGTTTCGCCATGCCTCACTTAAGGTATTGACTTTCCAATTCAGGCTAAATTATTCAGGAGCTCATTTTCAGTCCAACTCTTCTTTTCTTCAGGGCCAGTTCTCCAGTCACTGGTCTCCAAACAGCCTTCACGTCTAAGGATGTGTTTACAATTCATGCTCTGCCGGACATTAAAGGGGTGATGGGGTGCACTCAGGGCTGACAGCAGAGCATGCTTGCAATTCTCAGCAGAGGGGTGGGCCCACAGGAGTTTTTCACGGAGAACAAAGACCTATGCCTCCACTGCTGATGACTCAGATATCGGTGGTAGCAGAGGGTTCTGGTGTAAATGCATGACTTTTGCTAGAATGAATTTGCTCAATAAACCCTTTCCAAGGACCCCTGAAGAGTTGCCTGACAGCTGATGGGAACAGCAGCCTCAATTATCTGAATATCTTCATGATATTCAGTTAACTGTTGAAGGAAAATAAAAGTAGCCAGAGGACTTTGGAGATGGCTCATTTGGTAAAGTGCTTGCATGGCATGAAGACACAAGTTCAAGCCCCAGTACCCACATAGAAAAGCCAATGATGAGGGCAGATACTTTTAACCCCAGTATTGGGAAAACAGAGACAGGTAACTCTCTGAGGCTTTCTGGCCAACTGTCCTAACATAGTCAGTGAGCCCCAGGCCCCAGTTGGAGACCTGTCTCGAAACACAAAATGGACAGTGTCTGAAGCATGACACCTGAGGCAGGCTTCTGGCCTACATACACACACACACACACATACACACACACACACACAGGAGCAGAGCAAGCACCCACAATCTGCATACACATGAACAGATGAACAGATAGGAGGAAAGAAGTCAGAAACCATTCCTGACAGGGAATCTGAGAGAACAAGCAAACAGGAAGTGGGAGCTTTCCCTCAGCAGTGCTCTGGCACTGGCTTCTAGAGTGGTGCCTTCCCTTCTGCTCGAGACTTCTCTTCTAGCTGCATCCAGGCTCCTCACACTCCACCCCTGAACCTGCCACTAATAGTCTTGCAACCCTTCCTGATGCTTCTCCCAAGACTTGGATTCGTCCTTCTCCTTCACACTGGCTCTGGGCTCCCAGTTGAGACTCAAGCTGCTTAGGTTAGAACACAGGCTCTGATCTAGTCTGGACTCAGGACCATAGACATAGAAGGACAGATGACCACAGCATGGAGAATGGAGGACTCCCCACTGAAAGAATGGAGGAGAGATCCTGCTACCTTAGATATGACTGGCATCTATAATTTTATTTTCTTCTAGAAACAGCTCTAAGGTTTATTCTAATGACTTGCTCAAAAGATTGGCTCAGAGAAAGGCAGAATTGAGGGGGTACAGGACAAGGCCTGTACAGAGCTTCTTTACACCCCATCAAAACTGAGACAGTGTTCCCAGCAATCACACAAAGGGCTTGGAAGCAAACAAAATGGTAACGCAGAAGGTAGCATGTACGACAGCCAAGGAAAAAGATGGTTAGTCAGGATTGTGGATACCACACTGACCTATCTTTCTTTCTTTCCATCTGTGTATGTATATAAGATATCCATGTGTGAGAGTGTGTCTGCTGCTTGTATGTGAATACACGTGAATGTACATGCATGAGCACACATGTATGGAGGCCTGAAGTTGACACTGGGCATCTTCCTCAATCACAGTGTACTCTATTGAGGCAGTTCTTTTACTGACCCCAGAGCTCACCAATTCCATTCAACTCAACAGCTTACCCAGAGGACCCCTTGTCTCGGCCTCTCAAGTGCTGGGATTACAGGTGGCCCATGCCCATACAGATTTTACATGAGTTCGCAGATCTAGACTCTGGCCTTCATGATTGAATAGCAAGCACTTCACCCACTGATCCACACCCTCACCCTAAATCCAACCTTTTCCTTCTTGTCCCTTTCTCTTCTCACTGGATGCTGAAAGCATACCACATCTGAGGGGACAGGACATCAAACTCCAAACACCTGCCATTATTTCCCACATTCCCACCCTGGGCATACACCACTCTTTACCACAACCTTGGACCCCTGCTTCCAGCAAACTGATCAAACAGAAGTGAGGCACCTCTAGACCAGAAGCTAGCTTAGTCTCCATCATCCAGAGATTTGTGTTTGGGGCACAGATTATTTCACCTGTTAGCTATGTGGGCTAAGGGAAGAAGCTGACAGTGGGGAGATCTGCCATCTTACGATAATTGTGATAGGCTGTGTAGGTCATAGATGGGCAAACAGAGAAGCCAGTTGGTGTAGAGCACTGAGGAAAGTGAAACAGGAAGCCATGGCAAAGCAGGTTGGTAGTGCAGAACTGTAACTCCAGCAGTCGGGAAGCAAAGACAGAGGATCACAAGGTCAAGGCCAGCCTGGGCTATATAGTGAGACTCTATTTAAGAAAGAAGAAAGAGAGAGAGAGAAAGAGAGAGAGAGAGAGAGAGAGAGAGAGAGAGAGAGAGAGAGAGAGGGAGGGAGGAAGGAAGGAAGGAAGGAAGGAAGAAAGGAAGGAAGGAAGGAACAAACATATGAAAGAGAGGAAGGTGGAGATAGGGAGAGAGGTGAGAATATACTGTAGTTTTGATCTTAAATATTCCCCCCAAATCTGCCTGTTAAAAGACTGTTCCCTCCCAATGGCACTATTGGGAGGCAGTAGGACCTTAAGGAGGGAGCCTAATAAGAACAATCTGGGTCACCATACTGTGACTTGGAAAGAGATAGTAGTACCTTACCCCTTTCTCTCTCTTTCACTCTCTGGCCACCATGCACCAGTCAGCTTTGCTCTCCCATGTACTCCTTTCCATAATATGCTGCCTCCTCACAAACCCAAAGCAATGGGAAAACCAAGCATGATCTAAGTCCACTCAAACATTGGTTGGCCAAAACAACCTTTCTTCTTAAGTTGATTGTCTGGGGTATTTTATTACTGTAGTAGGAAGCTGACTTCTATAGAGGGAGGAAGATATAGGAGAAGGAGGGGAGAGAGGGAAGGAGAGGGGAGAAGAGAAGAGGAGATGGAGCGGGAGTGGATCAGGAGAGGGAGAAGATATCTACAGCTGCATTCTCAGTACATGGATTCCTTTGAGCCTAGTGGACCTTCAGCAAACAGGGGTTCTTACCATCCACAATCCCTGACTCAAGCACACCTTAAATCCCCACCCTCAAATTTCTTGATGAGCATCCCGAAGAAATCATTCACCTGTGAGTACAGGGCAAAATAACTAACAGTGAGGAAGGGCTAAGCTCTGGAAGCTCCAGATATATTCACATTACCACATACACATATACCACTGAGCAGTTCAGCAAGGCTGAGAGCTATGCAAGCATCCATGCCCAGGTACCACCATAGTACCTGTACCTAGAGAGAAGCAGCGCCTCCAAAAGGAGTCAGTGAGACTGAGGTTGCAGTGATGGCTCAGTGGTTAAGGGCCCTCCTGATCCAGAGGGTCCAACACTCTCTTCCTCTTCCAGCTCTACAAATACCCACAGACACACAGAAATCAAAAGAATTCTAAAAACTCAATAGGGCTGACTCCAAAGCTCACCCCCCCAACTTCCTCTCTCTCTCATGAAAGATGTGTTGGCCGCCAACTCAAGAACCAAGAAGTGAGATTGGCAGGTTCACATCCACAGTCGTTCCAAACCAATGGAGCATATGAGGTTGCACTTTCCCAACCCTGCCAGTTAGAAACCCTAAAACACACTTGCCATTTCCTTGCTTGCTCAAGCTAATCAGTCACTGAACATAGTTTTGTGTTCCCTAATCACTTCATTCATTCCAAAGGACCCTCCTGTTGGCCTGACGTTTTGATAAGCACTTAAGAATGAAACATTACATAAAACCAAATACCTATAGCTGAGGAGTTCACAGAATTCTGGGAGAAATGTGAAGATACACTTCTACAGCTGTTCACATATTACATCTGCACTCATGGTAGCTAACCCTGGAATGGGTCAGAACTGTATACCTTAATCTTCACAATAATTCTGAAGATTTATTACCAAGCTCACTTCACACATGTAGAAATGCAAAGAATCAAAACAACTTGCAGCTATTAAGTACTGAAGCAGGGCAGATTCATCCAAAGTCTATCTAGAAGACAAGCTATTGGCACCAGTACTATGGAGTTCCCTCTAAGTAAAGCAAGCCTAGATCCTAGGAATGGAAGGAGCAGATAGATGAGTACAGACAGGGCCTCCAAGAGTACAGAGCATGGTGCATTGTCATGACTATAAATGTTCAACATGGGGAAACGCCTTGGGCATTGAGAGTCCCACACAGTATTTTGTGTATGTGGCATGTGAATATATGTCTGTTGGGATAAGTGAAGGCAAGAGGAATGGTAGGGAAATGGCAGACATACGGGGAGGGCTCAGCTTTTGTGGGCTTCCTATCAGATCTCATTTTTCCAGGGAAAACTAGGAGGGCATGAAGGAGTCAAGGTGCAGCGAGAATTGGAAGCCATTTGTGTTTTTCGAGCTATGAAGATCATTTCAGCTAGGCATGGTAACATGTGCCTGTAATCTCAGCACTTGGGAGGAAAAGTTGATAGGACAGAGAGTCCAGGGCCAGCCTGAGCTACACAAACAGCTCAAGGCTGACAGAACAAGACACTATATAAGACCCTGTGGTAAAAGAAACAAATACCATTCTGCAGTGTGGAGGGGGAGCAGGAAGACTCAGTTCCTTATGGAGGGGGGTACATATGAAGACACATAGAAGTGGAGTTTGTGTGTCTTTGGAGGAGGGTCTCCATTAAGTTTTGGTTTCCTCTGTGCCCTCCAAAAATGACTTACTCAAGACATTTAAATGTATGAAGGAGTAGCCAGCTGCCCTCTATCAGAGAGGCTTCTTACATGGGAGGTTCTAGAAATTTGCTCTGCCTACGGAAACAGAAAAGTCTGTAGAAGGACAGTGAACAGCCATAGGGTTGAGAGAGAACTGAAAATCAGACTCCAGAAAGGCCATCAAGTGTGGAAATTTACCAACCTTTCTACCATCCAATCGCTGCCAGGCATGGTGACTCACATCTATAATCCTAGTATTCCAGAGTTTGAGACAGAAGGATTGCAGTGAGTTTGAGGCTAGCCTGGGATATATAGTGAGATCCTGTCTCAGGAAATCAATCAACCAACCAGCTAACCAACCAACCAACATTCCCAAGTGGGAGAACCTATTTGAGCTACTGTGCCTCAAAGTTCTGCTTCAGTGGATTTGGGGTGCCATCCTGGACTTTTTAATCTCAGCTGAGTTTCAGAGGGAGGAAGAAAAGCTATTTCACAAAAGGCACTGAAATAGGGCAGGCTAAAGAAGCCATTCACTGTTCTCCTAGTAAGCTATCATCTTTCTACCTCCCTCCCTCCCTCTCTCCCTTCTTCCTTCCCTCATTTTCTTCCTCTGTTGTAACCAACTTTCATATTGCTCCATCCTGCTATGAGTTACATCATGCCTATGCAATAAAACTCAGGGCTTGCCTTTAAATAAGCTACTGTGTGGTGTTGGGAGATGATTTTAAAAGACGTGTGGTTGTTCAAGTTATGGCCCCTTTGGCTGCAAGGAAACAACTCATTCAAGTTCCTCAAAAGAAGATATATATTGATGGCAAGAATTCTGTGCTCTCAAATCAGAGGCCATGGAGTCTGTGCAGCTGAGCACTAGGGGAGAAGGACCAACAGCTGGCTCCGCCCTCCCTCTCTGTCTCCTGGGCATAGATCCTCCTCTTTGGCTCACTGTGGCCCATTTCTCTTTCTCCACAATACTTCTGAGCATCAACTCGAAAATGGCTGCTATCACTTCCAATTTGCAGGACCTTTTTACCACCAAACTTAGGCAATCTCATTATCCCATATAAAGTTCCCAAGACAGAGTCTGTTCATGTATGTGTGTGGAGGGCTGAGAGGGTGTGTGTGTGTGTGTGTGTGTGTGTATGTGTGTGTGTATGGAAGCCAGCAGTCAACTCTGGGTGTTTATTTCTCAGACAACATTCACTTTGGTCTTTGTGACTGGGATTTAGAGCTTACTAGGCTAGGATGGACTGGTCAGTGAGCCCCAGGCATCCTCTAGTCTCCATTCCCAGCACTAGGACAGCCAACAGAAGCCACCATATCATGTTCTTTATCTGGTCATTAGGGATCAAATTCAGGTCCTCATGCTTACGCAACACTTTACCCATTGAGCCTTCTTCCCAGCTCCACAGAATCAGATTTCTAACCAGTATACTGGTTGGCTGCCTTGGGGGGTGGGGTGTCAGGTGGTCATCACCAGTTCAATTTGGCTCTAATGGTGTCTTCTTCTTCTTTTTTTTTTTCCAGGTAAGACTTGAACAGATGAGGTATGGGTGTGAAGCCACCAACTATAGATGGGGCAGGCTCTATGGAACATTTTGTTTAGTTTTCTTTGTATAGCCTATAATTACAATGGTTTGAAGATGAGGCCTGATTGCTTTGGAAGATGTTTAGCAGAGAAAAAGAGAGAGATGTGTTAGAAGCTTGAGGAGACACTGTGATGGAGGCTTGGTGGGTCTCCTTTACTTTGCCAAGTGCATACCCCTCTGTGTCTCGCATCTGACCTCTGCTGGTCTCTGGACCCAGAAG